>NC_143182.1:20396071-20703750 GCF_047325235.1 Durio zibethinus
TAAAATGCTTTTAATATTTCACACAATAATTTTCTAAGAGGATTATTGAAGGCGATTTTAGTAAAAAAGGCCTTCAATGTTTTCTGTTATAGGTGATTGAAGGTGTTTTCTTACTAAAAACGCTTTCATTATTCCCATCAAAAAAATATATTTGATACTGTATATGTGAAGTTAGTTGTAAGTTTATGTCCAGAAAAACCTTTGCTGTCAATTGTATATTTATGCCCAAAAAATATTTGGTTTGTATATCTGATACTATAAATTACATTTTAGAATTTACGTAATAAACATTATTGTATTTCAATAAATTGACCACACATTAGAAATTAAAACTGATAACGTTGCCATATTAATATACTTTTCTGAAATAATCATACTTAGTAATTTATTAAGTACAAATAGTATATTCATATTAAGTATAACAATAATATTAAACCAATACCCCCAATGTACAAATTTAAAGTTTCCATTCAACATGGCATGTTAAAAATATTATAACAATTTGTTCCATATATATTTACATTCAACCAACAATGTTTAACCTGAAAGTTTATCAATATTGATAAATGACAATACATAATCACACCATTCTTTACGAACTTCATCCAGCTCCTCTTCTGTGAAACTTTCTTTACCTTCTTACTAAAAAAAATATTAGAAGTAAATGTTAAGAAATGAGAACATAATGTACCATTTTATTTTTTTGAATATATAACGAGTGTATGAAATTTATACTAACCTTGAATGGTGTGGTCATAAAATCATGTAACACTATCTCTCACATAAAACGAAAGACATAATATCCATATTCAGTATTACCGAGTTGATGAGGTACTTGAAAATTAAATTGAGTAGATTTAAAAAATATTTATCTACACAAACTCAGTATTAAAAGAATATATTTCACATTTACCGGTGTAGAAACCCAATTTGGTCCAGGCCCAGATCAATTGGGCCTGGTCCAAATGGGTAAGCCCATTTTTTTTTTGTATTTTTATTTATTTACATTTTTATTATTGTTATTGTTTTTTTTATATATATTTTTATTTTATTTTTATCTTATGTATTTATTTTTTATTTATTTATTACTACTATTTATTAATATATATATCCTTATTATTATTATTTTTTTGTTAATATATATATATTTATCTGATTATATGTTATAATTTATCTATTATTTAATTTTAATTTATCTGTTAATTTTTTGGTTTATCTGATTTATTTTCATTAATATTTTTATTTTTTTTATTTATTCGACTGAAGATTGGATTGGGATTCAATCAGAGTCTATATTGGATTTAATGATTGAATCTCGATCCAAAGAGGAGTTGGGATTGATCAGAAACTATTCTAATCAATCCCTATAAAAGGACCCTCATGATAAAAGGAAAAACATAAAAAACAGAAGGAAAAAGAGTATTGGTTGAGAGAAAAAGAGACATAGAAAAGATTTAAAGGCTAGGAAGGTTCTGGTGCATTTAGAACAGCTCTAAAAATCAACAAGAATTTTCAGAGAATTTTTACGATTTCTTTTTCTGGGAATTTCTAGAAAATTCCAGATTTTGGTTGAATTTTTCGGTGAAAGTTAAATTTTTCGACGACTATTCCGGCCAAGTTTGAAGTTTTCGGTCAACTTTCTAATTTTTGACAACATTTCCAGAAATCGATCAATTTTCTGATGAACTTCCGGCGAAAAACTCAGATTTCGACAAAAATTTTCAAAATCCGATGAATATTCAACCGAAGTTCTTCAGGTATTCTAGAGAGTAGGAGGAGAAGAAGAAGGAAGAAAAAGAGGGAGAAGGCTCGATCTGCTGAAAAAATGATGGAATC
The DNA here is from genome assembly GCF_047325235.1 of Durio zibethinus. NCBI lineage: Eukaryota > Viridiplantae > Streptophyta > Magnoliopsida > Malvales > Malvaceae > Durio > Durio zibethinus. The sequence goes on from NC_143182.1 coordinate 20,397,908, forward strand.
AGCCTTATATACCCTCTCAAAACGACGTCGTTTCTACGTTAAGTAACCTAGAGGATCCGCGCATTTTATCAAGATCCGACCCGACCCGAGTGTCGACCCGCTTTCGACCCGCGCGTGATTTGCCTCCCCGAGCCGTTAGTCGAGCTGAGCCGACACTCCGAGCCGCGTTCTCCGAGCCATTTTTCTTCTTTAAGCCGAGCCGAGCTGAGCCGTTAGCCGAGCTGTACCAATTCTTTTTATATTTTTTATTTATTTATTTATTTATTATTATTATTAGATTAGGTTTATTTAATATTCTTTTATTTTTATATTTATTTTATATTTATTTTTGTTTTACTTTTCTTTATTTTTTATTTTTTATTTTCACTTTATTTTGTTTTATTATTTTATTTTCTTTAAATAAAATCCAAAAAAAATATTTTTGGGAAAAGTTGAAAGTATCAATTTTCCTTAAGAATAAATTTTCAAAAAAGGTTTTTCTGAGGAAAGGTTGAAAGTATCAATTTTCCTCGAAATTAAAAATTCTAAAAAAATATTTTTAGGAAAAAGTTGAAAGTATCAATTTTCCTCGAAATTAAAGTTTTCAAAAAAATATTTTTTGGGAAAAGTTGAAAGTATCAATTTTGCTTAAAAATAAATTTTCAAAAAAAAAAAGAGGGTTTTTTTTTTAGGAAAAGTTGAAAGTATCAATTTTCCCTTGTACAAAAGCAATCATTTTTTTTTATTTCTTTTGAATTTTCTTTAATGTTAAATAATCCGACAATGGAGCCTCTGCAAGTGAAACAGTAGTTTTTTTTTGCATACTCTTGAGGTGAGGGAATTTTCTCAATTTTCTGCTAAAAGTATTAGAGTCAATTAAGAATAATTTCCAACAACTAATTACTTGATAAATTTTTAAAGCTTATTGGATAACACAAAATTAAGCTGATACCATCTTTTAATGGGCGTTGTGAGGCCGTTATCACCTTCCTCACACGTAACCGAACTTTTGAATCCTATTCTGGTTAGTAGACCTGAACCTATCCTTTTAAGGACCCTTAAACTTAGGTGTTCCCTGAAAGGGCAGATTCTTTAGGTGACCAATCGTACCTAGATAAAAAAGATTGGTGGTGACTCTTAAAAGTCAATGTCTAGCGATAGATCCTCGGATCTAGACGTTATGACAGCTTGACGACTCCACTAGGGAAACTGAGAGTCAGGCCAGCAAACAAATTTATGTTATCCAAAAGCCTAATAAAATTAAACCTTTTTGTACATATGTGTTATTATTCATTCATGTTTATTTATTTTATTAATAATGTCATTCATATGCATGTGTATAACATGAGCTCTATACCCGAGCTTCGTCCTTCTAGGAGGGAGTAAAGTACCTATTGCTTTCGTGAGGTCTAATGTCTCTGCAGTGGCTAACAAAATACTCCCACTCAAATTGAACCTTTTTCGCTTGTAGCCTGTAATGGGTGAGGATTAGGGTGTCTTACTAGTCTGTGATGGATAAGGATGTAAGGAGCAATTTGGGAACCTTTAGACTTTGACCTTAAATCACATATAGTGAACCTTAGAAGTGCCTAATGTATAGATAGAGCCACTATTCTTCTCTTTTAGATTTAACCAGAAGCATAGGGTTCATTCCTCTTTTTTTGTGTGATGTTTAAATTTACTTAGTTATTTATTTATTTATTTATTTTGGGTGTACTAACCTTTTCTCCCATTCTTCTGCATTGGTTCATGCTCATATCATATAGTTGCATAAAAGAACATTTGCTTAAAAGACGATCTTTAACAAATTTTTTCATGGACTCTAATGAACGACTAGTTTGCTCTTCATCTGTATTAGCACCTTATGAGACACCCAACGAAGTAAGAGCCCAGTCAGAAAAGATTCAACTGAAGATGGAGGATTGTTTACCAATCGGATACGATTCTACTTTATCTCAAGAAACATCTATCCTCTTCAAACAAAACAATCTAGAAGATTTGGTTGATATCTAAAAAAAGATGAGTCCGTCAAGACAAGAGCAATTTTACCAGAGACACGGTCATATAGCACACCTTCTAGGAGTAGTTGTTGATGATCAACTAATCAAAGCTGCAGCACAATTCTGGGATCCTGCATACAAGTGTTTCATCTTTAATGAAGCTGATATGACTCTCACCATCGAAGAATATTTTATTTTGCTAGGTTTGCACCTCAAGGCTCCTGACAAGATATATGTCAAAAAACACAAGTCAGGATTTCGTAAAGGTCTGGCTCAACTCATGGGGATAGACAAGAAAGTTGTGGATTCTTATACAAAGAAGACACAAGAACAGGTTTGCCTACCTTGAAAGTTCTTTCATGAGTTTCTATTGCAACATGTCAATGAAGAATAGGGGTCGGATATATTTACCTTAGCCGTATACGATTGGTGATCTTTCTAAAGATTTTGGGATATATTGAGATAGCAGTGGTTGACTTCTTCGAAAGTGTGATCAATGACTGTAATCCTTCAACGGTAATATTAGCAGAGACTATCAGATCTTTGAGTTATTATCGTCAGAATGGAGGGCGCTTCATAGATTGCATATAGTTATTGTACTTATGGATGAAAAGCCATTTTAAACAGGGAAATGGTGCTTTCTCGAAGCTTTATATCCGTAATTGAGCTCCGATTAAAAAATTCTATGAAAATGGGTGGTCAAAACGAAAGTCTAAACAAGAATGGATAACTTTCCTACAAAAGTTGAAAAGCGCCAAGGTGAGATGGTTGACCCCATGGATGAATCGTGAGCCTATGTTGTATCAATGTGGGGATAGTACAATGGTCCCACTTCTGAGTTTATGAGGAACGAAAAATTATGCACCACTCCTAGTGAGAAGGCAATTTAGGGGAGAACAGTTCATTTCTATGACTTATGGGCTTCATCAGTTAGATTTTTTTAATAGTGAGCCAAAAGCATTTTAGAGGATGAATGAGATGATTAAAGCATGGAAAAATCCATGAAGAGTGAGTCCTGGATCGTTTATTGATAAGGTTACCCTAGGGTACTTGGTTTGGAGAACAAAAAGAATACAAGAAATGGTATTCACTTATGAAATCTCTCAACTACCAATAGAAGAAAAACTTGGAGAGACACTATCAGAATTAGAGCTTGCAATAAAAGAATTTGAGTTTGAAAAGGATAAGTTAAAGCAAGAAATCCAGAAGCTTCAAGAAAAAAAAGCCCAGTGGAAAGATAGAGCCAAAAGTCATGAAGTTAAAGTTCACAAGATTGCTAAAGACCGTGATACAACTATTGAAGACCTAGCAAAGCTACACTAAGAGCATAAAAAATTATGTGTGAGAGAAAGGGCCAAAGAGATAACCATTATCGAGCTGACTGAGGAAAATACAAGATTGAAGCATGAGTATGCTGAATTGGAAGAAGAAAGTGTCGAAGTTCAAATAGAGAATCACATGCTAAACAGTTACTTAAGCAGGCTAAGGCAAAAGTTGAATGGACAAGGATACCACATTGCTACATTAGTTAGGGAGCATAGAGAATTATCATACTAAGTCTGGTGTGGTAAAAGAGAGAACTTAGGAAGACAGAAATACATTGAGCACCTAACGACCCAAATCTGTAAAGGGGTATGCAAGGCAAGAGAGATGGTGGAAGAGGCAAAGGCATTGAAACAAATGGTGACCCCAGTAAAAGAACATGGACAACATCTGTTGAACTTCATCGAAGAAGCCAAGGCCCAGTATGTATAAGATCAAACAATTTTATGGCTATAATTTCAGGATGATAAACTCATTGTAGATAAAAGTTTTTTAGAATAAATGAAATCTTTTAGTTGAATACCATTTTTAAGGCAAATGTTCTTTGCATACATGCATTTTTCATTCATTGCATTCTCATTCATTACACTTAATAAAGTAACCATATGATAGTCATACAAATTCACTAATTCTACGATATGGTACTCAAGGTTCAAGGATAGCTCCATCTAACGAGAACCCTACCCATCGATACAACATAAAATCTAGAGCCAGACAAATAGAGCAGGAAAATTCTCACAGATTTGAAAAGATAGAAAAAGCACAGGAGAAGATTGAAAGTGAGTTGAGCAAGATTCTGGATGCTCTTAATAACCTGAATAAAGGAAAAAGAGTTGAAGAAAATGCAAGCCAATAAGTTCCCCCATTGCAAAAAGTGGTTGACCTTTTATATCCTTCAGGTTTTGGCCCACCTCAAGCCCAGTCCGCTCAAGAGGTTCCACCGTAACACTTCACATATTTAACATATCCTGGAATATCGTCAGCTTCCAACCCAGGGCATTATAATAGCTATGTAAATCCTATCTTTACTGAAAAGGCAGTAGAACCAATTCCTGATCTAGATGACTTGAAAGAGAAGGAGAAAGAAAAGATAAGAGTGAAAACTCAAGAAAGCTCTAAGATTAGTATGCTAGAACAAAGGCTACGAGCTGTGGAAGGATTTGGTTTCTATGGTTCAGTTGATGCTGCTGGGCTTTGCTTAGTCCCTGATATGGTCATTCTTCATAAGTTCAAAGTATCAAAATTTAAAAAATATGATGGTACGAAGTGCCCCAAAACCCACATCACCATGTATTGTCGGAAGATGGCAGTTCATGCTCATGATGAAAAACTCTTGATGCATGTCTTTTAGGATAACCTTACAGGCTCAGCGGCCAGGTGATATGTTCAGTTGGACAAGACCCGCATTCGTTCTTGAAGCGATATGGCTCATGACTTTATCGATCAATATCGACACATTATCGATTTGGCTCCTGATCGTTTGTTTTTACAGAACCTAGAGAAAAAGGCAAATGAGTCTTTTAAGGAGTACGTTCAGAGATGGAAGGTTATAACTTCTCAAGTACAACCTTCACTGACTGAGAAAGAGACCACAGTGCTATTTGTTAGCACTTTGAAACCTCTTTATTATGAAAAGATGATAGGGAATGCAATAAAAAACTTTGCTGATATGGTAATCTCAGGAGAAATTATTGAGAGTGCCATCAAGAATGGTAAGCTAAAAGAAAATGAAGCATCTAGTAAGAGAATCTCGAAGAAGAAAAAAGCTAAAGCTCAGGCCATGAGCTTTGATAAACAGTAATTTGGGGGCTATCAACCCTACTCACCACCAGGATATCTGCCATATTATCCTACTGTAAATAACACTTCCCCTCACCCATACCAACCATTTGTACAATCACCATACCCCCAAACATATCAAACCCCTCATAAGCCTCAAAATACCATGTACAGTCCAAACACTCAGCTTACCCCAAGACCCCAAAATTGCCCAACTAACCCCATTGGTGATTCGCAGGAACAACGAACTATTCGTGAGAAACTTGTGTTTGACCCAATTTTAATGACATATACAAAATAATATAAGGAGCTTTACAACAGTCATTTGATTGCTCATAGTAAATTAGAACCCTTCAAGCCACCTTACCCCAAGTGGTATGATCCCGCAGCCCACTGTGACTACCATTATGGGATTATTGACCACTCCACCAAAAATTGCACCACCCTACAACACAAAGTGCAACGATTGATCAAAGATGGAATGATTTGCTTTGATACGAAAGGAGTGACTGCACCGAATGTTAGTGGCAATCCCTTGTCGAACCATAATATGAATGCTCTAAGTGAAGAATGGGAGCATCATTTGAAGAGAGAAGTGACAGATATTAAGACACCTCTCAACCAACTGTTTGATGTTTTACGAAGAACTGACATGATACAACTAGTAAGTCCACATAGTTATCATGGAACATATATAGCTGGTACTAGTTGTAAGTATCATAATGGGGTAATAGGCCATTCCATTTAAACCTATGAGCAGTTTCACCAAGAGGTGAAAAAACTTTTGGATTTACATCAGATGGAGGTCTATGAAGAAAAAAAAGACTTAAAGAGTGTTGAGGTGTCCATGACGGATAAGCCTGCAAAATCATTTTCAAAGCCAGTGACAATTCAGTGTGGAAGCAAGCCGAAGTCAATTATAGACAAACTCATCCCTAGGCCAGTAACTTTTAAAGTCACAATTCTTTTCCCGTACAAGGATGATAAGGCTGTATCTTAGAGATATGGCTGTGACACTGTAGTTCAGGGATAAGAAAAAGATGTCTCCAAAACTGATGCTTTTAACATAACAGGTGTAGGAGGCATTACCCGAAGTGGAAGGTGCTACACTCCAAAAATGTTAGAAAAGGCTAGAAGGGAGAAGGTTAAAGAAAAAGAGGGATGAAATAATCCTGAAGTAAAACCTGAAGAAGATCATCTGAAATTGATATTAGAAAGAAAGGTTTATAAATTCCTAAAGCTGGTAAAATATAGTGAGTATTCAGTTGTTGAACAGTTGAATAAAATGCTAGCTCGAATCTCATTACTATCACTGCTGCTAAACTCAGAGCCACACCAAAACGCCCTGCTGAAAGTGTTGAATCAGGCATACATGGCACATAATATATCTATTGAATATGTGAACCACATGGCTGGAAATTTAGTCATGCCAAATCACATTTCATTCAACGATGATGAGATTCTTTTAGAGGGAAAAAAAATGTCAAGGCTCTGCATATCACAGTCAAGTGCAATAGCCATATCATAGCCAAGGTTCTTATTGATAATGGCTCTACTATCAATGTCATGCCTATGTCAACTTTGGTAAGGTTACCCATTGACTACTCTCATATAAAGGACAGTCAGATGATTGTAAGAACCTTTGATGGGATCAGAAGAGAAGTCTTGGAAGATATCGAGATGCCCTTGCAAATTGGGCCATGTACTTTCAATATGAAGTTTCAAGTGATAGATATCTCTTTATCCTACAGCTGTCTGTTAGGAAGGCCATAGATTCACATGGCAGGAGCTGTGCCCTCTACTTTGCATCAAAAGATCAAGTTTAATGTAGAAGGTCAACTAGTAGTGGTAGTTGAAGAGGAAGACATGCTAGTGACCCAACCATTGAACACTCCATATGTAAGGGCTACCGAAGAAGCATTGGAATGCTCCTATCGATCTTTTGAATTGGTTAATTCTGTAGGTGAAGGATTTTAAAATCAACTTTTTTCAAGGATAATGATGAGCCAAGTCATCAACAAGGGCTGGTATCCAAGACTAGGGTTGGGCAAGAACTTACAGGGAATAAAGAAACCCCCAACGGTGATAGACAATAACGACAGGTTAGGCTTAGGCTATGAGATAGTAGAATGAAACGTCAAAAGAAAGCCAGAAGGAAAGATAGCAAGATTAATGGTTATCCTACACCTGTATGAGATTTTCAGACCTGGAGGATTCATGTATCCAGATACGAGAAAAAGTATGAAAAAAACTTTTGCCCAGCTAACCATTAAAGTTATTGAAGATGAAGTAGGGCTTAATCAAGAGGAGTGGGTTCGCTTTTGTCTACCAGATTATGAGCTGAATAATTGGAGTGCCATCGAGATGCCTGTGACTTTTGATACTAATACCATGTAATTGTAACATCTCAATAGCTATTGTCCAAGTTATTGGGGTGATCCTTTTTGTTTGAGCTATTTATCTTTTATTATTTTTAATAAAAATTAGGAAGGATGCATTTTCATTCATTTCTTCTTGTGTCTTTATTATTTCCATCTTTTCAAGCACATCTTGCCAACATATCCCATTTCATTCAATTTCAATCTTTAAATGAACATGAAGATAATCATGATAACAATCAAGAGGTTAGTTTTGAGAATTCAATTAACATTGATGAACTTGACAATGAAAAGAATTTTGAAGAATAAGTTGCACCTCTAGACCTAATGAGATTGATTGAATAAGAAAATAAGCCAATTGAGCCTCACCAAGAGATAGTTGACTTAGTGAATTTGGGAGATAAAGAGAATAAAAAAGATGTCAGAATGGGCACTTCACTTTCATCAGGAGATAGACAATGATTGGCAGACCTACTTTAAGAATTTGTAAATGTATTTGCTTGGTCTTACTAGGATATGCCAGGGCTGAGCACGGAGATAGTGGAGCACAGATTGTCCCTAAAGCCAGAATGTAAGTCAGTTCAGCAGAAACTGAGACGGATGAAGCCTGAAATGCTACTAAAGATTAAAGAAGAGGTGAAAAAATAATTTGATGCAGGTTTTCTACAAGTGGCTAAGTATCCAGAGTGGGTAGCCAATATAGTCCCAGTTTTTAAGAAGGATAGAAAGGTATGAATGTGTGTAGACTATTGGGACTTGAATAAGGCTAGCCTAAATGATAACTTTTCTTTGCCTCATATCGACACACTGGTAGATAACACGGCTAAGCATTCAATTTTCTCCTTTATGAATGATTTCTTAGGGTATAATCAGATAAAAATGGCTATAGATGATATGAAAAAGACCTATTTCATGACTATGTGAGAAACTTTTTGTTACAAGGTCATGCTTTTTGAGTTAAAGAATGTTGGGGCAACATATCAAAAGGCCATGGTAACACTTTTCCATGACATGATGCATAAAGAAATTGAGATGTATGTAAACGATATGATTGCAAAGTCTTATGAGGATGAAGATCATGTCACCAGCCTCAGAAAGTTATTTGAGAGGTTGAAAAAATTCCAGCTCAAATTAAACCCAGTCAAGTGCACCTTTGGGGTAAAGTCCGGGAAGTTACTAGGCTTTGTGGTCAGTGAAAAAGGAATTGAAGTCGATCCAGATAAGATACGGGCCATTCAAAATTTGTCACCTCCTAGCACACCAAAGGAAGTTCGAGATTTTCTGGGGAGATTGAACTACATTTCTCGGTTTATCTCTCAGCTTACTTACAAATGTGATCCCATATTTAAGCTTCTTTGTAAGAATAATCCTGGAAAATGGAATGAGGAATGTCAAGAGGCATTTGATAAAATTAAGCAATACTTGTCAAACCCTCAAGTGTTGGTGCCACCTATTCTAGGGAAACTTTTAATTTTGTACTTAATAGTATGCGAAAATTCAATGGGATGTCTACTGGAGCAACAAGATGAGTCTAGCTAAAAAGAGCGAGCTATTTACTATCAGAGTAAGAAGTTCGCAGAGTACGAATCCAAGTATTCCTCATTGAAGAAAATGTGTTGTGCATTGGCGTGGACTACCAAAAGACTCAGACAGTATATGCTCTATCATACCACATGACTCATAGCAAAACTGGATCCAATTAAATATATCTTCGAGAAACCTTCTTTGTTTGAAAGAATTGCTAGATGGTAAGTAATGCTCTCGGAGTATGATATTATATATGTGAGCCCAAAGGTAATAAAAGGGGGCACTATAACGGAGTTTCTTATAGACCTACTACTGAAGAATATGAGCCAATGAAGTTGGAATTCCCTGATGAAGACCTAATGACTATTTCTCAACTGAAAAAAGAAGAGCATGGAGAAAAATACTGGAAAATGTATTTTGATGGAGTTGTCAATGCCTTAGGACATGGAATTGGAGTAATTTTGATCTCTTCAGAAGAATAATACTACCCTGTAACAACAAGGTTAAATTTTAACTACACAAATAACGTTGCTGAATATGAGGCATGTGTCATGGGCTTGCAAGCTGCTATAGATAGAGGAGTGAGGGCATTAAAAGTGTTCGGAGACTCAGCTCTAGTTATATACCAATTGAAAGGGAAATGGGAGACAAGAGACTCAAAACTCATTTCATATCATAAGTATATTCTAGAGTTGACAAAATAATTTGAAGATATCCAGTTTGACCACTTACCTCGAGAAGAGAATTTGATTGCTGATGCATTGGCTACTTTAGCTGTAATGATTCAAATTAATGACAATAATGACATTCAACCCATCAAGCTAGATGTTAAGGATATACCAGCTTATTGCTCTAGTGTAAAAAAAGAAAGAGATGGAAAGCCCTAGTATTATGACACCTTACAGTATATTAAGGATTAGTAGTACCCAGTTCAAGCAACAAAAAATGATAAAAGGGTCATCCGAAGATTGGCTATGAGCTTTTTCCTAGATGGGGATGTTCTGTTCAAAAAAAGCTAGGATCAAGTATTATTGAGGTGTGTAAGTAAAATTGAAGCGAGAAAAATCATTGAAGAGGTACATGATGGAATATGTGAAGCACATACTAGTGGACATATGATGGTAAGACAGATCATGAGAGTAGGATATTACTGGTTGACGATGAAAAATGATTGTATTGATTATGCTCGTAAATGTCATAAATGCCAGATATATGCTGATAAGATCCATGCTCCGCCATCTGCTTTACATGTTATGACACCACCTTGGCCATTCTCAATGTGGGGCATAGATGTCATTGGTACAATCACCCCAAAGGCTTCTAACGGGCACAGATTCATTTTTGTGATGATAGATTACTTCACAAAATAGGTAAAGGTAGCATCATATGCAAGTGTGACACGATCTGTGGTTTACAAGTTCATAAAGAGAGAGATTATCTGTAAATATAGACTTCTAAAAAGAATTATTTCAGACAATGTCAAGAATCTGAATAGTAAGATGATGCAAGAAATATGTGCTCAATACAAGATCAAGCATCATAACTTGACACCATACCGTTCAAAAATGAATGGGGTAGTTGAGCCAGCCAATAAGAACATAAAAAAGATTCTGGAAAAGATGATCGAGACTTATAAAGATTGGCATGAGAAATTGCCATTTGCACTGCATACATATCGAACGTCAGTTCGTACCTCTATTGAGGCAACCCCATTTTCTTTGGTTTATGGGATGAAAGTTGTACTACCAGTGAAAGTAGAGATCCCCTCCTTGAGGGCTCTAAAAGAAGTTAAGTTGGAAGAAACAGAATGGATTCGAGAACGCTATGAACAGTTAAATTTCATAAAAAAAAAGAGATTGACTGCACTGTGCCATAGTCAGCTATATCAAAGAAGAATGATGAGAGCTCAGGATAAGAAGATTCGACCCCATTGCTTTCGAGAAGGAGAGTTGGTTTTGAAAAGAATCCTCTCAATCCAGCACGATAGTAGAAGAAAATGGACTTCGAATTGAGAAAGACCATATGTGGTGAGACGGGTTTTTTCAGGTGAAACGTTGATACTGACTGAGATGGATGGAAATGATTTACCTCATCCTATAAATTCTGATGTTATGAAAAAATACTATGCTTGAAGAAAAAAAATGAAAAAAAAAAAAGAAAAGTGAATGAAAAAGGAGGACTCAAGGTGAAAACCCTAAAAGGGCGGTTTGAGTCATAGGGGGTTTGTCTAAGTTGAAAACCTGAAAAAGCAGCTTAGATAAGGAGAATATGGCATTGAATTTGAAAGTTCGTTGGCATGGAGACTAGCAAATTTGGAGGAGCTCCAAGTTGTTAAATACATTAGAGGGTTGGGTTTTCAGAAAAACCTTGAGATATGTTATCATGATCATCCGATTGTTCATTTTTGGGCTTTGTCCCCACACTTATCCTTGTAATTCTTTCTTGGTCAAAGTTTGCCAACATTTTGCTAATAAAAGACATTTTATTTCACTCTTTATGTCTTTTTTTTGTGACTGTTTCTCAACCATTCATATTCTTTTCTTCTTAATACCCTACAATGGAAGAAATGTGCAAATGCATTCTTACTTTTTGAGTTTGAAATAATGATTGATGAATGAATAATAGCATGAAAGATTTTTACATTACATTGAATAAGTCAAAAGTGATAAAGGTAGAATAGAGATGTTCAGTTCCTGATGAGGACATTGAATTTGGAAAGAGATTTTTTACAAGAAGAATACGAGTGGAAGAGATGATTGAGAGCTACACTAGTTCGATTTCAAAAGAGCAACGTAATCTGATTTTTGAAGAATCAAAGGGTTTGATGCCTAGGAAAAAAGCTTTAGAAACTTGAGTACCATACGTTGAATAGGAATTAATTGGCCAACATTTGCATAGCATGCATTGAAATTCATATGCATTGCATAGCATATACTACTTTCAAGAAGGTATAGTGTATAAATTCAAGAAGCAAGGGTGTTCCAACATCTCACATAAAGAAGACAGATGTGAAAATATTTTCAAATTTGAGAAGAAACTTGTCAGGAAGCTCCTAATCCTTGAGACAGGATGTCTTTCGATATCAGGGTTGATTTATAAGACCTTTGGGCATAATCTCTTGAAATTTCTTCAAACACAATTTTCAACTCCTTTGGACATGATTGTCAATGAGCAATTTACTTTTCAAAGTTGTGGTGCCTCTGTTTAGAGGAGCAATTTATTTTTTAAAGTCGTGGTGCCTCTGTTTAGAGGAGCAACTTATTTAGAGGAGCAACTTACTTTTTAAAGTCATGGTGCTTCTGTTTAGAGGAGCAATTTATTTTTTAAAGTCATTGAGCCTCGATTAGAGGAGCCATTTATGTTTCTCAAAGTCATTGAGCCTCTGCTTAGAGGAGCTTTGATCAAATTAAAAAAAAAAACAAAAAAAATAAAAAAAAACAAAAGAAACAAAAATAAAAAAATTGCCTCTGTTTAAAGGAGCTTTGTTTATTTTCAAAAGTCGTTGAGCCTCTGATTAGAGGAGCTTTGTTTATGTTTTTCAAAAGTCGTTGAGCCTCTGCTTAGAGGAGTTTTGATCAAATGTCGAGTTGAGTCTTGATTGGGTGTCTACGTCTTTGCGTAATTTCTGTTTCACAAAAAACGTGCAAAGAGGGGCAGCTGTAGACACCTAATTTGGTCTAGGCCCGAATCAATTGGGCTTGGTCCAAATGGGTAAGCCCATTCTCTTTTTTATTTTATTTTTGTATTTTTATTTTATTTTTATTTATTTACATTTTTATTATTGTTATTTTTTTTATATATATTATTTTTTTATTTTTATCTATTTATTTATTATTTATTTATTTATTACTACTATTTATTAATATATATCCTTATTATTATTTTTTTGTTAATATTTATATATATTTATCTGATTATATGTTATAATTTATCTATTATTTAATTTTAATTTATCTGTTAATTTTTTGGTTTATCTGATTTATTTTCATTAATATTTTTATTTGATTTTTTTTATTTTTTTGATTTATTCGGCTGAAGATTGGATTGGCATTCAATCAGAGTCTATATTGGATTCAATGATTGAATCCTGATCCAAAAAGGAGTTGGGATTGATCAAAAACTCTTCTAATCAATCCCTATAAAAAGACCCTCAGGATTAAAGGAAAAACACAGAAAACAGAAAGAAAAAGAGTACTGATTGAGAGAAAAAGAGACACAGAGAAGATTTAAAGGCTAAGAAGGTTCTGGTGCATTTAGAACAGCTCTAGGAATCAGCAAGAATTTTCAGAGAATTTTTGTGATTTTTTTTTCTAGGAATTTATGGAAAATTCCAGATTTAGGTTGAATTTTTTGGTGAAAGTTGAATTTTTCAGCAACTATTCCGGCCAAGTTTGAAGTTTTCGGCCAACTTCCCAGTTTCCAGCAATATTTTCAGAAATCGATCAATTTTTCGACTAACTTCCGACCAAAGACCCAGATTTCGGTGAAAATTTCCAAAACCCGATGAATATAATAAACCGGAGTTCTTCGGGTATTCTAGAGAGAAAAAGGAGAAGATGAAGGAAGAAAGAGAGGGAGGAGGCTTGGTCTGCTGAAAAAATGAAGGAATTAGCCTTATATACCTTCCCAAAACGACGTCGTTTCTGCATTAAGTAACCAAGAGGATCTGGACGTTTTGCCAAGATCCGACCTGACCCGAGCGTCGACCCGCGCGTGATCTGTCTCTCCGAGCCATTAGCCTAGTTGAGCCGACACTTTAAGCCGTTTTTCTTCTTTAAGCCGAGTCGAGCCAAGTCGTTAGTCGAGCTGTACCAGGTTTTTTTTTATATATTTTATTTATTTATTATTATTTATTAGGTTTATTTAATATTTTTTATTTTTATTTTTATCTTTATTTTATTTTTATTTTTGTTTTACTTTTCTTTATTTTTTATTTTTTATTTTCACTTTATTTTGTTTTATTATTTTATTTTCTTTAATAAAATCCAAAAAAAATATTTGTTAGAAAAAGTTGAAAGTATCAATTTTCCTTGAAAACAAGCTTTCCAAAAAAAAAATATTTTTAGAAAAAAGTTGAAAGTATCAATTTTTCTTAAGAATAAATTTTCAAAAAAAGTTTTTTTTGAGGAAAAGTTGAAAGTATCAATTTTTCTTAAGAATAAATTTTCAAAAAAGGTTTTTTTGAGGAAAAGTTGAAAGTATTAATTTTTCTCGAAATTAAAGTTTCCAAAAAAATATTTTTGGGAAAAAGTTGAAAGTATCAATTTTCCTCGAAACTAAAGTTTTCAAAAAAAAAATATTTTGGGGAAAAGTTGAAAGTATCAATTTTCCCTTGTACAAAAGCAATCATTTTTTTCTTTTTTATTTCTTTTGAATTTTCTTTAATGTTAAATAATCCGACGATGAAGCATCTGCAAGTGAAACAATATTTTTTTTTTTGCATACTCTTGAGGTGAGGGAATTTTCTCAATTTTTTACTAAAAGTATTAGAGTTAATTGAGAATAATTTCCAACAACTAATTACTTGGTAAATTTTTAAGGCTTATTGGATAACACAAAATTAAGCTGGTACCATCTTTTGATGGGCGTTGTGAGGGTGCTATAACCTTCCTCACACGTAACCGAACTCTTGAACCATGTTCTGGTTAGTAGACCCAAACCTATCCTTTTAGGGACCCTTAAACTTAGGTGTTTCCTGAAAGGGCAGATTCCTTAGGTGGCCAATCGCACCTAGATAAAAAAGATTGGTGGCGACTCCTAAAAGTCAATGTCTAACGATAGATCCCCAAATCTATACGTTATGACAACCGGTAATGATACCCATTTCAAATTCTTTATCCTCTTATTGAATACAGATATTACCCTAAATTAAAAAGAAAAAAATTAGTGAAAACATAAATAAAATTACTTATGAAGAAATAAAACATATATAATATAATAAAGTGCTGTAATACATCTTTATAAAAGTTTAAATGTCAGGGTTAGGCATCGTCGTTAGATTAACTGAATTAAGAAGGTATGGCGTTAAGGATTTGGTGTCAATCACAATAAGTACCCGATGACAACTGTAAAATAATAACAATGACATACTCAGAACATGCATCAGATCATAGAATGGAGTAGGTTTGAGTAATTAAGGTTGGAATATAGCTTATTACACATTATAAGCGAGTAAATAATAATCAACTAGTCTTTTCATACATAGGATCACATGATTAGCACGATACACGACTATACCACTTTGCTCACTAATGAAATTAGGTCAATGAATCTAAATCTGTTCGTCAACTATCTCCCCTTCAGCTCTCTATATAGAAGCTACACGATAACAATCAACATTGCTGGTTAGTATTACACCCTAATACTAATTTACTACATATTGAATGTGCATATTTGTATTTATAAGCTAACCTCATATAAGCAACAATTTTAGCAGCTGATAATTCATCCATTTCACAAAATTCTTTTACCTCCTTCACACCAATGAAAGAAAATGATTGTTTATCAAATAAGTCTTCCTCAGACTCAATAAATATGAAGTTTCTACCAGATAAATGCTCCAGCGAATATTTTGTTAACTCATCCATGAAAGCCTGGGCAATGGTCATACTTTAGTCTGAACATCCTCCTACAATATTTAATGAAATATAAGTATTAAAACCAAATCAATCAATATAAGAAACAAATTAATATTCAAATTATAAATAATATCATACTTCTTGGGGGGTAACGGATGATGGGATCACTTCCTTACTTGCAACGGAAGCTTCTCGTACGGGAACAATGCTATTAGGTTAGGCTACTAGCATAACCTACTGTATTGCTGCCAACATGGACTCCAAACTTCATATTTACTAATTTTCACATAATTTTTAAGTTAATAAAATTATCTAGTCGTCTTTACAATCATTAAAAAAAATAACATTATTTTTTTATTATTTTTGCAAGAAAGTTAAAATTTTAACTTCTTTTCTATCAATTTTACAAAAATAATTATAAATATATAAATATGCAATATAAGTATTATTAAACTTCATCTTTATCACTAAAACCTAAAAATTCTAAGATTTCATCTTTATTGCAGAATCAAAAGTTCTCGTTGACTATATATCCCTTTGTCTTGTACTTGAAGAAATGGAACGAAAAATCCTTTGCCTAGATTTGTAACCTATAAATCCTATTGGTTCATGTGACTATTAAAAGTAGTCATCTACTTGAGAGTTTATTTTTTCCATAAAAATAACCACTAAAATTTTGAAATTAAAAAAGATTTAAATAAAATCATGTTAAAATATATCATTTTCAAATGCTAGTATTTATAAATATTTTTTAAAATTTAATTAATTAAATATTGATGAGATAAAAAAATTATAAAATATAATAATATTAAAAATAAAAAAATATAAATATAAAGATGTAATATGAGTGTCATTAAATTTATAAAAATATATAAATAATATTAATAATATGAAAATAAATTTAGAACTAAAACATGATTTTTTTTTTTTTTTTTAGTTTTGTATTATTAATGGATCATGTGAGATAAAATGAAAAGAATTTTGAAAAATTATCCATTTAGATAGAATTTTAAGAGAGAATTTGAAATTCTTATATTTCTTTTCGAAATTTCTCTTAATAATTTTTTTTTATCAAAACAAATAAGTTAATTTTTTTACTTTTAAAAGCTTTGATTGAATTGAAAATGAAACTCTTTTCCAAATATTAATCCAAAGCTTCCATTTAACATTAGCTTTTGTTTTTGTTTTTAGTGAAAGGGTAGCTTTCATGATTTGCAAAACCAAATACAAATTCAAAAAAGCTAATTACAATCCCAATTACATACTAAAACATGAAACTAGCAATGTGAATCGAAATTGTATGATAATAACCTTAATCTCTTTTAATTGTTGATTACATTTTTAGTTTACTAGAAATTTCTTGTCTTGCCTAATGGTGTTTTTGCCCCATGATCGCGCCACCCATTTTGTAGAAACAACATATATGCAAGGTGTTTGATAGAATGCCTAAACCAATCTGGAATTTCAAGTTCTATTTTGTTTGTTCTTTCCTTTTAAAAGTCATGTTATGGAGCTAGCTAAAGTGGAGAACTGAAGACTGTCCAAAGGAGGAAATAGTGAAGTTTTTTGGGTTCACATTTTTGTGTTCATGATTTATTTGCAATTGGGATGTAAACAGGAATTTTTATTTGTATTTTGTTTGGTAAAATGGAGAAAATGTCGTCTCAACCGAAAAAAAAGAGTGGATGTCAAACTCTAATTAAATACGGAGCATTTCGTCTACATTTTTTATTATAATTTTAAAATTATTTAATCATAATAAAAAATTTATATAAAAATTCATTATTTTTAAGTGTGAGTTTTATATAAAATTTTGATATATTTTACATAATTTTGAGTAAAAGTTGTAAACAAATAAAACATTGAATGAACAGTTCGTAAATATATTTAATTTTTATTTATTTATTAAATTTAATAAATGATCATAAATAATATTTTAAAATTTATTAATTAAAAAAATAAATTATGAATATAATAAAATTTATTCATATTTGATTCATTTGTGAAAATTAATAGAGTATTTAATAAACAATTCATGAAATATGTTTGATTTTTATTTTTTTTTAATTTTGATAAACAATCACAAATAATATTTTATAATTTATTAATTAATTAAATAAATTATGAATATAACTATATTCGTTCATCGATTTATATTTAATTAATTTATAATTATAATTGATTAAATATATTTAAAAAAATTGTAAAGAGTATGCCCCCAAATAAATGACGGCTTTTGCGTGGACATGGACCACGATGAAAAGAGACTTTTATATTCATTCCGCTATTTACACTTGAGTTAATAATTTTTTTTATTTGATAAATTAAAATTATTTTTTAAAATTTAATAAGTTGAAAAATATTTATTTTATTATAAAAATTCATAAAAAAAAATAACTTATTCCAACATGGCACACTGTGTGTCTATTTTTACTACATGTGGAATGTCCACGTCATATTTTATATTTTATGTTTTATTCAAAACTTATTCTAAATATGCTAACAAAATAATTCATGAAATATTCTATTTGCATTACCTTTGATCTGAAAATCACCAAAAATAATATGTGAAGTGGAAAAATTCAATGAAATCGGAGTATAGTAGTAAAAATTAATATTCATCTATAGCATAGTAGCAAATTTACCCATTATCCCAAATTTTTTTGTTGAATATCTAGCTTGGTATATTTATCTAGCTTCCAAAAGTGTACATTCTATAAATTTGGAGTTTTTAGTGTGAATTTTGTTGTACTAGTTTTTATTGTCATGTGAGTACACGTGAATACTTATTTTTATTTATTTTTATAAAATAAATATGTACTAAATATATATTAGTATATTGTACAAATACTTACAATTAATACATTGGCCTAAAAACTACTTTGAAATTAATAAAATGTATAATAACATGTAAAGTTTGTCTTAGGTGCAAGATATAATAGATTAACATAAAACTTATTACTTTTAATGTTAATGTAAAATTAAAATTTTGAAGAAAAAGGTTTTTAAATAATAATTATATATCAAATATATAATTGTATAACGTATAAATAATTGAAATTAATTAAATGCATGTTAATCGTTCAAAAAGTAAATAAATAAAGTGGGTTAACAAGTAAAAGTTTATTTCATGAGCATACAATATCATATTAATGTAAAGTTTATTAGAACCATTCAAGTTATTCGATCTGAAGGATAATTTTATAATATAATGAATAAGATTATATATATCATAAGTAATGTGGAAGACTTGATTTAGCAAAAGCACAATAAAAGCATTTTTGTGTAAGTGTTACGGAAGCGACACCGATTTGATTCACTGGTCGGGGACAAGATCACGCATTTGAAAATTATTCACTATCCACAGCATAAGTCTTTAAACACTAAAGCATGAGATTTCTCATAAAGTTTCATTTTCTATGCTAATCTCTCTCTTTCCTCTTTTGTTGACGGTGTGACTCATCACATAGTCCCACACATGAATCAGATTTATCTCATTCTTAGTTTAGATAAACATATTCATCTCTTTCATCATGGCCAAATTCCATAATGAATATTAAAAGAGGAAGAGACTTCAACAAGAGCCTTTTTGTCATCTCCATACTATGGCCGAAAGCCATTATTTCTCTCTTGTTTGCTATGGTTGAAATGCCATACATTAAAGTTTTTGTAAAGAAGTAACTGCATATATTTTTACATGATTGAACCATAGCATTTTAACTACCCAAGGCAGTTATCTTTTTTCAAAACCACTAAATTATTAGTTATTAGTTTTTACCTTTAATTAAACTACAATTGTTTAAAGATAAAATAAAAAATGTTAAGTTCCCTTGAAAGTCTCTTATCTGGTAGGCTAGCACTATAAATACAGTGCATCTCCTAGTCATGATTCATAATTCTAAGAGAAGAGAAAGATTTTTGAAAACCCAAACCCTTTCCAAAATCTTAAGAAGCAAGCTCTGAAAAATTGAAAAAAAAAATTTGAAAAACTCAAAGAACAAGGCATTTGTGTGGACATCAAATTTTTTGGTCACAAAAAAAAATAATAATATTATTAAAGACGATAATAAAAATTAAACAAAAATACAAAAAATATATAAAAAAATAAAACAAAAAAAGAGGGATGGCAGTGGTGCCTTCCTCGGCACCACTACCACCATGCCCTACCCACCATACCTTACCCTACCATCCATACTCTAATCACCCTATCCCGTTAGCTCCTAGCCTTACTACTGTCAGATCAGACAAAAATAATAAACAGGGCATGGGCTCGTGCTTGCACCCCATGCAGAGCCTTGTGCCATGCATGGCCAGAGCTCTATAAATAGAGCTCATAGTCGAACCCAAAAAACAAAAAACGAAAGAGGGAACCTTGCGAAAAAAAAACAAAAGCTCAGTCCTCCCTACAGGGAGAAACCCAGCACCGAGAGCCCCTGCAAAAAGAAAAAAAACAAAGTCAGTTTTCAAAAAAATAAAAAGTCAGAATACCTAAAAAAATGGTTTCACTAAAACTTCAAGAGTAGATCTAGGGAATTAGAGATTCTTTTTGGTGAAAAAAAAAGGTCGAATCTGTGTTCAGGGGATCGAAAGGAGTTTATGGGTGTTTTTTAGAATTTCTCGACACCGACGACGGCACGACGGATGGCCACCGGTCCTAGGTCGACCTAGAAAAAAAATAGGGAAAAATAACGTTTTTTTTTTTAGAGGGGAGGAATGACTGAAATTTTTTTTTTTTTGGCTTTTATGTAAGCAATCAATAGTCAAAATGACGTTGTTTCAATAAACGCTCAAAACGACATCATTTTGAACCTTAAGGATTCGTGCGTCAACCCATGACTCGACCCGGGGTCTGTGCACCCGACCCGATGTCCGTGCATTTGACCCGTGACCCGCTTCATTCATCAGCCTTTGACCGATCCGACTAAACTAGAATAGAACCGCTGAACCTGACCTGAACCAGAACTAAATCGTTGAACGTAATCGAATTACTGATGTCAGACCGAACCGTCGGACCAAACCGTGCGTTGATTGAACCGTTGATCGATCCGGTTCAGGTAAAAAAAAATTTTTTTTTTGGAATTTTTATATATATATTATTTTATTAATATTTATGCATATTAGAATATTTATATTTATTAGATTAAATAATGAAATATGTGGTTAAATTTTTTTATATAATTATATTAATTTTTAAAATAAACTTTAAAAATAAAAAAAAATAAACTTAATGACAATACAAAAATTAATAAAAATGCAAGAAAAGAAAATTTTTATCTAACGATGAAATTCAAAGGTACTCCAAGTAGTGATACCTACGAAATCCCTAAGTGAGAAGATTTTTTTAAAATACTACAAGTGTATTGTAGTATTTATAAAAAAAATTTTCAATATAATAAATTTTTTTTCTTATAAAATAATAATAATAAAATTAACTAATAAATTAAAAATAGGTAATAAAAAATGAGAAAATAGGAAATTTTGTCCAATGATAGGATTCAAAAGGTATTCCGAGTATATATGCTTTAAGAAATCCCTAGGTGAGAAGATTTTTTCTTAAATATTATCAATGTATTGGAATATTTATAGAAAATCTTTAATACAATAAAAATTCCTCTATTCTTCATTTCTTTTACAAAAAATTAATAAAACAATAAATAAAATTTTGTTAAAAAGAAAATAAAATGTGTGCATCAACATGATAATATTTCGCATTGCATGCATGACATAATTTTTACGAAAAATAAATTTAAGTCTCCAAGGATGAAATTCTAAGGTATTTCGAGAAGCGATACCTAAGAAATCTCTAGGTGAGAAAAAGTTTTTTCTAATGTTATCAACGTACTAGAATATTTTAAGAATTATTTTAATAAAAAGGTTCAAATTTATTTTTCTCGAATAATTTTTTTTAATTAATTAAAATCCAAATTTTAATAAATGAATAATTAAGAAAATTATTTTTTAAAACACCGAAAATGGGATTGTTTTTCATCAAAATTAAAGGATAACACGTAGTTAATTGATATCGTTTTAAACGGGCATTGTGAGGGTACTAATCATTTCTCACACGTAACCGACTCCCAAACCTAGACTGTTACGCAGACCCTAAAATTATCCTTTTAATAAATTTTAATTAATTTTGAGATTTCATTAAAAGGATATGTTTTGATAGGTGGCCAATCATACCTAGCCAAAAAGGGATTGGTAGTGACTCTGTTATTTTTTATTTATTTATTTCATTTTCAAATCCATCGGACGGACACAAAATCATTACAACAGTTTGGCGACTCCGTTGGGGATGCCTTTTATTTTTTAGAGTCAGGCCAAAATTAATTACGTGTTATCCTCAAATTTTGATTTAAATAGTCCTAATCCATTTCTTAGATTTTTTATTTTTCCCTTTTAACAATAAAAAAGGTAAAAAAACAAAACAAAATGAAAAAAATTCACACACATTTCTTTTACTATACCTCTTATGCTTTTATTTTTTATTTTTTATTATTTTTTTATTCTCAATAAATTAGGATATATTTGCACATGATGACATGATGCATTCCATGCATGAGCTTTATACCCGAGTTCCATCCCTTATAGGAGGAAGTAGAGTACCTATGCTCTCATGAGGTGATAACCTTCATAATAGCAAGTGAAATACTTCCACTCAAATTGAACAATTTCCATTCATAGCCTGTAATGGGTGAGGATTGGGGTGCCTCACTAGTCCAGCGTGGACGACAGTGAGGAACAATTTGGAAACCTTTAGATACATGTCAATCTGAACCCAGCATGTAATAAACCTAAGAAACCAGCCTTAGGTAGAGCCTCGTCCACCTTATTGTAAGAAATACCTAAGAATAAAAGTTGTGTATAATATAAAACAAAATAAAACAAAAAATCTCAAAACTAAAAAACAAAAAATGTTTTTTTCTTAAACCACATCCTCACACTAACTAATTTTGTTTCCTTTTCTTTTTCTTTTTTGCATTAATCATATCATATAATTTTGCATCGAGGTATTTGCTCTAGGACATATTTCTCCTAAGAAGTTTTCATGGATCCCATAGAATTACAGATTTGCTCATCCTCAGTCAGTGTGCCATGTGAGCCGTATAATGAAATACATGTTTGGTCGAAAGAAGCTCAACAAAAGAATGGAGATTGTTTGCCTACCGATTATGTGTCTGAATTACCCGAAAAAGTGCATTTAGATCTCACACAGAATGATTTAAAAGAGTTAGTTACTGTCTGGGGTCGATTAAGTGAAGAAAGAAAAGAAAGTTTTTACAAAAAATACAAGCAAATTGCATCCCTCATTTCAGTAGTGATCGATGAACAGCTGGTCAAGATAGCTATACAGTTTTGAGATCCATCCTATAGATGCTTCACTTTTAATTAGGAAGATTTGGTGCCAACTATTAAAGAGTATTCGATTTTGCTTGGAATAAAACTATAATATCCAGATAAAGTATTTACCCGAAAGCCAAAATTACGTTATCGTAAAAAGTTAGCCAAGCTTATGAGGGTTAAAATAGAAACCATTGATTCCTTTGTGAAGCCTAAAGGTGAACATCTCGACGTCCATTGGGATTTTCTTATAAACTTCATTCAGGGGCATTTAAATGATGATCAAGGTATGGCTGTGTTTGCTCTAGAATTGTATGGCATGGTAATCTTTTTGAAAACTTTGGGTTACATTGAGATAACTGTGGTAGATTTTTTTGAGCAAATTAAAACCCAAGCAATTAATCCCACTCCAGTAGCCCTAGCTGAAACCATCAGGTTATTGAATTTCTGTCGATGAAATAGAAAATGACGATTCATAGAATATGCATTTCTATTATATGTATGGGTTAGAAGTCATTTCAAGTGTGGGAAGAGTACATTTTTGAAGCCGTATCTATAAAATAAAGCAACAATTGAAGAGTTTTGCAAAAGTCAATGGCCAACATTGAAGACTAAAAAAGAGTGGGTTTTTTTCTTGCGAAGGCTTACTGGAGATGAAATCGAATGGATGGCGGCTTGGATGCCTCATGTTTCCTTGTTGTATCATGGAAGAAACGAGCCATGGATACTGTTATTAGGGCTATGGGGTGTTATAAGTTATGCTCCATTAATGGTGCTTAGGCAATTTGGTGCAAAGCAGTTTGTTCTTGCTACTCATGGTTTGGTCCAAGTAGAATTCATTTATGGGGAACCAAATCTATCAAAAACCTCGGAGTAGTTGGTCCAAGCATAGAAGAAAACACAAAAAATAAAGTTAGGGCCTTTCATCGACAAAGTCACTTCTGATTACCAGATTTGGAAATCAAGGTGGCCTAGAGACATAGTACTCCCTCCTGATGATAGCTCATATCAATTGGTTAATCTTTTGGAATAGATGCAATTATCAGAAGTTGAGCTTGTCAAGAAAGAATTAGAAGCTGAAAAAAAAAGAAATAAGAAGAGAAAATTTGAGACTTCGCGAAAAAGTAGGACAATTGAAATATGAAATAGATATATAAGGGAGTAGATTAAAAAAAATCATAAAAGAACGGGATCTGGCCAATAGTGATTTAAAAGATCTACACTAGGAAAACAAGAGGTCACAAGTCCAATTCAAAACCAAAAAAGTCACCAAGTCTTACCTTAGTCGTTAACGTGAAATGGATGAGCTCCGAGAGAAAATGAACCAATGGAAGGGCAAAGCTCAAGAAAAGCAAGAGGAGACCACCAGAATGTCTCAAGAATGCCAGAATTGGAAGGGATTATACTCTATAACCTCAACAAGATTGGTGGAATGCTAAAACGAAAAGGAAAGGTTGAAAGTCGTGCTCGTAAAAGAGAGAAAAAAGTACTTTAAAGTATTGAATGGAAAAGAATCACTTCACCAGGTGATCCTAGGGTTAGAGATACAACTACAAAACCATAAGAGTCATATTTCAGCAATAATAGATGAGTGGCATAGAAGAGAAAAAGATTGGATCTTCACATATGATTCAGAAAGGGATGCTCACATAAGATGAAAGGCAAAAAGCTTAGGAAGGCAATAGTACATAGAGCACTTGACTAATCAAGTTTGCAAGGTAGTGAAGCAAGCATGGGAGATGGTTGAAAAGGTAAAAGCATTAAGAAGAGAAGTCAATCCCATATGAGAATATGAAGAATGCCTAGTGAACTTTCGAGACGAGGTAAAGGACCATTATGAACAAGTCAAACGCTTCTATAGATATAACTTTAGGATGGTAAATCCTATGTAATAAAAGTTATATGGAATCAATAAAAATTTTTAATGTTGAAATTCGTCCAAGAGCAAATATCTCCCACTTGCATTCATGCATCATGTACATCATTTTTCAGAAAATAAGTGAAAAATAAAATTTTCAACCTATAGCATTCTAATTTTTTTCCTTTTTCTTTTTCAAAATAAAAAAAAAACTTTGTGGTAATAAAAAAATAGCTCGCCCATCAAAAATTTTGACCCAACCTACTTGTCATTCATACCATACCAAGACTCAGACAAGAATCATGGAACAAGAATAGGCCAGTCGATTTGAGAGAATAGAAAAAGTTTAAGAAAAACTAAAAGGGGATCTAAGTACGATAATGGATATGCTCAGGAAACTTGACAAAGGAAAAGTAGTGGAAGAAAATCTTAGCTTTCAAGAGCAATCATCAGATATGGTAGATCCTGTTTACCCTTCAGGATTTGAGCCACGATCGACTTAACCTTCTTAAGGAACTAGAGTATCAATTTTTACTCTCGATGGATATCCCAATCTTTATCCAGGAATGACATCCACACCTACTCTAGGATAATTTTAAATTTTTATTAATCTTGTCATGATAGAAAAACCACCTGACCCAATCTTAGTCCTGATTTAGATGATTCCAATGAGAGAGAAAAGTTAGGGATAAAGACACTTGAGAAAATGAAAGATACCAATACCCAAGAGAAGATGAATTTATTGGAAGAAAGGCTTAGGGCCATAGAAAGAATGAATTTTTATGGCCCCACAGATGCAGCTAACCTTTGTTTAGTCTCAGATATGGTCACTCCACCAAATTTTAAAGTCCCTGAATTTAAAAAATATGATGGCACAAAATGTCCAATAACTCATATCAACATGTATTATCGTAAGATGGCAACACATGCTCGTGATGAGAAGTCATTGATGCACGTATTTCAAGATAACCTTATGAGATCTGTAGCCAAATGGTATGTTCAACTAAACAGAACTTGTATTCATTCTTAGTAAGAGCTCACAAGAGCATTTTTTACACAATATCATCATGTTAGAGATTTAGCTCAATATCATCTATCTTTGCAAAGTATGAAAAAAAAAAGTAACTGAAAGCTTTAAAGAATATGTGCAAAGAAGAAAAAACATGGCTACACAAGTTTAACCTTCCCTTATTGAGAAAAAAATAACTGTTTTATTTGCGAACACCTTGAAAGCACCATACTATGAGAGATTGATCGGTAATGCAACTAAGAACTTTACAGATATAGTGATATCAAGTGAAATCATTGAAAACACCATAAATAATGGTAAGCTCGATGCAAGAGAGACAAGTGGAGTAAGAAAAGATGGAGCTTCTAAAAAGAAAGAGAATGAAGCTTAAGTAGTGAACTATGTTGGGCAATAATTTAAAGGTTTCACACCTTATCCTACACCAATCTACCAAACCCATTACCTTTCCATAAATAATATTACATCCACTTCTTATCCATACCAGTCATACCAGTTATTACCATAACCAGATTATCCATCCTATTTTTAACCATCCTTTCTGACACCCACCTACAATCATCTTACTGCACTTACCAAACTAGAATGGAGACCTAATCCTAATAAATGTTTTGAAAGCCCTGAGAACTACCCAAGAAAAAACCACGTTCGATCTCATGCCCATGACATACACAGATCTGTACCTTTAACTTATTGAGAAACATTTATTGCCCCTGTTATTGTTGAGCCTTTGAAACCTCCATTTCTTAAATGGTATGATCCTAATGCATATTGTGATTATCACTATGAGAATACAGGTCATTCTACTGAGAACTGTACTGCTTTAAAGCATAAAGTGCAGGGGTTAATCAATGAATTGGGTGTTACACATTGATACCAACCAATGAAGAATTCTAAATGTTAATGAAAACCCTCTATCGAATCATATAAACCATCAATAAATGCTTTGATTAATGGGCAAGCAAGCTATGTGAAGAAAAGGGTAGAAGAAGTTAAAATTTTGATGGCTAAAGTATTTGAAGCCTTGGTCAAAGTTGACATGTTAAAACTAATAGAGCTTCAAAATCACTTCGAAACAATTAACTCAATTGAAAGATGTGACTTTCACAAAGGTGCTTTGGGGTATTCTATCAAGAATTGTCACCAATTCTATCAAAAGCTGTAAAAGTTGATGGATATGGGTCGGATAGAGTTTTACGAAGAAAGAGAAGAGTTGGTGAAAGCTAAAGTGTCTACCATGGATTCAAAGAATAAATTTATGTGTAGACCAGTAACAATTTATTATGATGACAAGTCAACACCAAGGCCAAAAAAACCCATTTCCCTACCAATAGTGATAATTAAAATTCTTAGCTCTTTTTCATATTAGAATGATAAAGCAGTACCATGGAAGTATGATTATGATGTTGTAGTCAACCAGATACTATGAACATAACAGACGTAGGAGGCAGGACTCAAAGTAAGAGGTGTTAGACCTCAGAGGCTCTAGAAAAAGCTAGAAAAAAAAGCCAAGGTAGGAAAAGAAAAAAAAAGTCAGAGTGGTCTTAACGTAGCCTCAGAAAAAGAATGTCAGAAGTCAATCTCTGAGAGTGAGGCATGTAAATTTTTAAAGTTAATAAAACATAGCGAGTATAGCATGATAGAACAACTTAACAAGATGTTAGCTAGAATTTCGCTATTGTCATTATTACTCAGTTCAAAGTCACACCATAATGTTTTGTTGAAGGTGCTAAATCAAGCATATGTATCTCACAATGCTTCTATTGAATATGTGGAATAGCTTGTTAACAATCTAAAAATTTCAAATTATATTTTTTTTAGCGATGAAGAGATTCCTCTTGAAGGTTGAAAAAGTATCAAGGCTTTTCATATTACTATGAAATGTAAAGGTCACATAATGGCTAAGGTTTTTATTGATAATGGCTCGTCTATCAATGTTATACCTGTGACTACTCTGGCAAAACTCTTTGTTTATGGATCTTATATGAAACCTAGTCATATAATAGTGAGAGCTTTTGATGAAACCCGAAGAGAGGTGTTGAAGGACATAGAAATGCCATTACAAATTGGCCCATGCACTTTCAACGTGAAATTTCAAGTTATGGACATCTCTCTTTCTTATAGTTATTTATTGGGTAGGCTATGCATCTATATGGTAGGTGCTATTCCATCATCATTACATTAAAAAGTTAAATTCATTGTTGAAAGGAAGCTAACATGTCTGGCAGAAGAAGAAGATTTATTGGTAACTTAATTGATAAATATTCTTTATGTGAAATCAACAGATAAAGCTCTAAAATGCTCTTATAGATCCTTTGAGATTGCCAATGCAACATATATAGCTAGAGGATCTAAATTGTATTCACCACACTTATCTATAACAACTAAAATAGTAATCAAATAGCTTACCAAGATGGGATGGTGACCTGAAGCCGAACTTGAAAAGAACCTACAAGGAATCATGAAGCCATCAGTCATATATGAAAAGAGAGACAAATTTGGCTTGGGATATAAGCCAACAAGAGGGGATAGAATAAGAATGGTAAATGAGAAAAGAGATAAAAGGATAGCTAATCTTAGGGGATATGAAGCAGAGTCAAAGCCTATGGTCATTCCATACCTTTATGATTCTTTTCACTCAAGAGGATATATTTATCCAGATTTATCGAAAGCCCTATGTGCAGGATTCATGAAAGAATTTTTAAAGCTGACCATTCAAATGGTGGATGATAGAGAAAAGAAGAGTCAAAGTGAAAAGCTATTCGTGTACCCTTATCCTTCAAATTTTGAATTGGATAATTGGAAAGTTATAGAGCTGCCTGTTGTCTTTAAAATTTTGAAAAAGTAATGTACTGTGAAACTTTAAATCCACAATTACTTTTTACGAGTATTAGGAGATCTTTTATGGTGTGTTTATGTTTGTCATTTTAATAAAAAACTTAGAAGATGCATCTGCATTTCTTTTATTATTTTCATCTTTATTTTGCTTTCTATTCTTCTCTTTCCATTATTTTCTTGCCATTCCATTTTTGTGTGTCAATATTCTCAGGATCTTACTCTTTGTAAGGTCCTAAACAATGAACACAAAGATAATCATGGCAATAATCTCAAATTTGATTTTGAAAACTTAATTCATGTTGATGAACTTGATAATAAGAAAGATTCAGATAACTACACACTGCCTCTTGATTTATTAAAATTAATAAAACATAAAGATAAGCCAATTGAACCCCACTAGAAAATTATCGAATTAGTGAATTTGGGAAATAGTGAAAACAGAAAAAAGGTTAAAGTTGGTATATCTCTTTTACCAGCTGAAAGACAGAAGCTAGAAAAACTACTTCGAGAATATGTAGATGTGTTCGCGTGAACTTACCAGGATATGTCAAGACTCAGCATTGATATTATAGAGCACAAGTTGCCTTTAAAACCAGGATGTAAGTCGATGCAGCAAAAGCTAAGGTGCATGAAACTAAAGATGCTACTAAAAATTAAAAAAGAAATGAAAAAGCAATTTGATGCTGGATTTTTGTAGGTGGTAAAATATCCTGAATGGGTAGCCAACATAGTACCAGTTCCTAAGAATGATGAAAAAGTGATAATATGTGTCAATTATCGAGACTTGAATAAGGTGAGTCCCAAGGATAACTTTCCTCTATCTAACATTGATACTCTAGTGGATAATACTGCTAGGCATTCCACATTTTCCTTTATGGATGGCTTTTTAGGCTACAATCAAATTAAGATGGCTCGAGATGATATGGAGAAAACTATATTTGTGACTATGTGAGGAACATTCTATTACAAATCATACATTTTGGGTTGAAAAATACTGGTGCCACTTACCAAAGAGCAATAGTGACTCTCTTTCATGACACGATGCATAAAGAAATAGAGGTATATGTGGATGACATGATTGTAAAATCTCGTGAAGAAGAAGATCATGTAGTCAATCTCAAAAAGTTGTTTGATAAGTTGAGAAGATTTCAGTTGAAGTTGAATCTTGCTAAATGTACATTTGGTGCCAAATTAAGAAAACTATTAGGCTTTATGATCAGTGAAAGAGTAATCGAAGTGGACCCAGATAAGGTACAAGCCATCCAAAACTTATCTCCTCTTCGTACCTCAAAAAAAGTGTGAGGTTTCCTAGAGAGATTGAACTATATTGCTCGTTCCATCTCTCAACTCACTTACAAGTGTAATCTTATTTTCAAGCTTCTTAGAAAACATGATCTAAGAGAATAAAATGATGAATGCCAAGAAGCTTTTGACAAAATCAAAGAATACTTATCAAATCTGCCCATATTGGTACCACCTATTCCAGGAAAGCCTTTGATCTTATACTTAACGATACATAAAAATTTCATGAGATGTGTGCTGGGACAAAGAGAAAAAATTGATAGGAAAGAACAAGCAATATACTACTTGAGCAAAAAATTCACTGATTATGAGTCCAAGTATTCACCACTAGAGAAGATATGTTGTGCATTAGCCTGGACAACTCGAAAGCTTAGACAATACATGCTTTATTATACTACTTGGCCATAGCAAAGCTGGATCCTATTAAGTATATCTTCGAAAAGCCCTAATTGATAGGAAGAATAGCGCGGTGGCAAGTTATGCTTTCAGAATATGACATCATTTATGTGATTCAAAAAGCTATAAAAGAAAGCATCGTAGCCGAGTTCTTTGTTGATCGTGTTACCAAAAATTATGAACCAATGAACTTGGAGTTCCCTAATGAAGATGTGATGGCTATTGAAGAAAATAAACCTGTTGAAGAGTCTTGGAGGATGTCTTTTGATAGAGCTGTTAATGCTTTGGGTCATGGTATTGGGGTAATTTTAATATCTCCTAATGAGCACTATTATCCCATTACAGCCAAGTTAAATTTTAATTGCACAAATAATGTGGCTGAGTATGAGGCCTATGTTATGGGTCTGCAAACAGCAATTGAAAAGAAAATCAAAGTATTAGATGCGTTTGGAGATTCAGCTCTAGTCATCTATCAGTTGTAAGGAGAATAGGAAACCGAAGATTTTAAATTGATACGGTACTATAAGTACATCTCTCAGTTAGTCAAACAATTCGAAGAAGTTCAATTTACGCATTTGCGTAGAGAAGAAAACCAAATTGCTGATGCACTAGTTACTCTAGCTGCAATGATTAAAATATATGCAAATACTAAAATCCAACCTATCAAGTTGGATGTAAAGGATGAACCAGCACATTGTTCAGGTGTTGAAAAAGAAGTTGATGGGAAGCCATGGTATCATGACATCATGCAATACATTAAAAGCTAGCAATACCCATAACATGTAACAAAAAATGATCAGAAAACTATTAGAAGGTTTGTTATGAGTTTCTTTCTTGATGGAAACGTCCTCTATAAAAGGGGTCGAGATAAAGTACTTTTAAGGTGTGTGAATGCAGCTAAAATGAAGAGGATTATTGAAAAAATGCATGATGGAATTTGTGGGGCACATGCAAATGGTCATATGATGGCTAGACATATTATGAGGGCTGGATACTATTACTTGACAATAGAGAGTGACTATATTAATTATGCCAGAAAACACCATAAGTGTCAGATCTATGCCGACAAAATCCACTCTTCCAATAGCATTGCATGTTTTGGCTCCTTCATGGCCATTCTCTATGTGGGATATGGATGTCATCAGTCCCATCACTCCAAAAGCTTTAAATGAACATAGATTCATCTTTGTGATAATTGATTACTTCATAAAATGGGTAGAAGTCACATCATACGCTAGTGTGACCTGATCTATGGTATGCAAATTCATAAAAAAAAAGAGATAATATATAGATATGAGCTTCTAGAGATAATTATTTCTAATAATACCAAAAATTTGAATAGCAAAATGATGAATGAAGTTTGCACTTAGTTCAAGATTTGTCACCGTAATTTGACACCATATCGTCCAAAGATGAATGGGGCAGGGGAGGCTGCAAACAAGAATATCAAAAGAATCTTGAAGAAAATGACTAATACTTACAAAGATTGGCATGAGAAGTTACCTTTTGCTTTGCATGCTTATAGAACATCAGTCCGAACATCTACTAAGGTCACCTCGTTCTCTTTGGTATATGGAATGGAAGCTGTGCTACCGGTCGAAGTAAAAATTCCTTCACCGAGAGTCCTAATGGAGGTAGAATTAGAGGAAGCAGAATGGGTTCGAAATCATTACGAGCAATTGAACCTCATTGAAGAGAAAAGACTTACAGCACTTTGTCATGGTCAATTATATCAAAAGAGGATGATGAGAGGACATTATAAGAAAATCCGTCCCCATTACTTTAATGAGGGAGATTTAGTGCTAAAAAAGATCCTTCCAAATCAACATGGTAATCGTGAAAAATGGACACCAAATTGGGAAGGCCTGTATGTGGTGAAAAAGACATTTTCTGGTGGGGCATTGATTTTGGCTGAGATGGACGGAGGTGATTTACCTACTTCAATAAATTCAAATGCTGTAAAAAAATATTTTGCTTAAAAAAAAAAGAAAAATGATGACTTATCTAAGCTGAAAACCTGAAAAAGGTGACTTGGATATGAAGGAGAAGCATCATCAAAAGAAGATCCCATAACATCGGGGCAAGTGTAGTTTGACAAACTCTAAAAAAATCAAAGAAATCATCTGATTTAGTTTTAGAAAAAGAATCTGAGAATATTTTGCTCGTGATTATCTTATGATCATTATTTGGGCACCTTTGTTTCAACTCAAATACTTTGCCATGCACTTGTTACCGGTCTAATAAAATATGCTATCTTTTTTTTGAAAATAACACATAACCATTCTTTTATTCTCATTTTTTGTCCACCATACGAATAAGAAAAATGTGTGATTGCATTTTGTTTGTCTTGGACTTAAAATGATGAAAAGAAACACAAACACAAAAGGTCTCAGCATTAATTTTTTTTCTTTTTTTTTTTTAAAAAAAAGGGCTAACAAAGGCAGATGAAAAGGGATGAGAAAAGTATGACAAGACATTGAAGAAAAAAAATATTGTTAGGGAAAAATACAATGGTCAGATGTTAAGAACATATTGGTCATATAAGAATTATGATAAAAGAAGCCAAAAAATGAGAGATTTCGAGAACTTTTTTACTACAATGAATAATTTTGATTGCATTACATGCATTACATTTAGAGCACTCAGTACATGCATCCATGAGCAGTTTTAATAAGGACAGAGACTTTTCATTTCCTAATGAAAAATAAGATTTTAATATTCGATGAGGATAATAATCAAACAAAAGATTTCAAAAAAGGAAAATTTACTTGTTTAAAGATAAGAACTCGGTTTTGAAAACATATGAAATTTTTAAAATTGTTGAGCCTCTG
This sequence comes from Durio zibethinus, assembly GCF_047325235.1. Lineage (NCBI taxonomy): Eukaryota > Viridiplantae > Streptophyta > Magnoliopsida > Malvales > Malvaceae > Durio > Durio zibethinus. Next base: position 20,431,065 of record NC_143182.1, read on the forward strand.
CTGAAAAGAGCTTTTTCAAGATGGATTTTAAAGTTGTTAGGCCTCTACTGAGATGAGCTTTTTCAAGATAAGATTTTAAAAATTGTTAAGCCTCTGCTGAGAGGAGCTTTTTTAAAATAAATTTTAAAGTTGTTGAGCCTCTGTTGAGAGGAGCTTTTTTCAGATTTTAAATTTTGAAAAATTGTTGAGCCTCAAGTGAAATGAGCATTTTCGATTTGATGAGAAGACTTTTTGAGTAGTTTATGTTCAAAAAAAAGAGGAAAAAAAGAAAAGAAAAATCCTTTTGAATTTCGGACAAAATTGTTGTCTTTGTCTTTGCCCTATTATCGATTATCAGCAATGTGCAAAGAGGGGCAGCTATGGACATCAAATTTGTCCGGTCATAGAAAAAAATAATAAATAAAATAATAATAATATTATTAAATACAATAATAAAAATTAAACAAAAATAAAAAAAAATATATAAAAAAATATAACAAAAAAAGAGGGATGGCAATGGTGCCGGGGAAAGCACCACTGCCACCGCGCCCTACCCACCATACCTTACCCTACCACCAATACTCTGATCACCCCATCCCGCTAGCTCCTAGCCCTAACACTGCCAGATCAGACAAAAACAAAAAAAAAGGGCATGGGGCTCATGCTTGCACCCCATATCGAGCCCTATACCACGCACGGTCGGAGCTTTATAAATAAAAAAAAGAGAAATAAGATATTTTTTTTAGAGGGGAGGAATGACCTAAAATTTTTTTTTTGGCTTTTATATAAGCTATCAATAGCCAAAATGACGTAGTTTCAATAAATGCTCAAAATGACATCGTTTTGAACCTTAAGGATCCACACGTCAACCCGTGACCCAACCCGGGGTCCGCGCACCTGACCCGCGACCCGCTTCCTTCATCAACCTCTGACCGGTCCGACTGAATCGAAACCGAACCGTTGAACCCGACCTAGACCGAAACTGAACCGCTAAACGTGATCGAACTGCTGACGCTAGATCGAACTGTCAGACTGAACCGCATGTTGACCGGACCTATCAGGTAAAAAAAAAATTTTTTTGAATTTTTTTATATATATTATTTTATTAATAGTTATACATATTAAAATATTTATATTTGTTAGATTAAATAATAAAATTTGTGTGTATAGAGAGCTTTTTATAAAATTTTATTTTCATCCTTTAATTTAAAATTTTTTAACTTTTCAACTTAAAAAATTGTCTTTTCAACCATGAATTTATTTCAAATTTACCCATTAAATTTTGGACCGAATTAGTCATGAACATTTCTATCAAAGTACCACGTGACAAAATTTGAAACAAATGTAAAAGGATCATAAATGAAGAATTGATTTCTTTTTTTTAAATCAGGGATGAAACTGAAAAATTACAAAATGATTAAAGACTAACGATACAATTTACTCATTGTATTGCAGAAGTAAAAATCTAGCTTTTTCCTGAATGAGGTTCCACAAATCCTTCAAATGACGCTCTTCAGTCAGAGTTGCTCCTATTACGCAGCGTATGGCATAAATTCCACCCACCACTCCATGAGTCATGAAAGCTCGCCCACTTGAATTTATAGCATCCAGCAGTTTACAGTTCAATTCTCCGCTGTCCAGCTCATGCTTGGGCTTAAGCCTGAAAAAAATCAATACCAGCTTCCTAGGAACCACTATCTCGAACCTGTCATCTTTAGCTACAAGTGCCTCAAATTGCTTGGCCAGGCTGATATCGCCGCGAATGTGGTGCATAAGATTAGCCACGCCATGCCTGCGGATCACAATCCAAAGCTTCAAAGCTCTGAATCGCCTGCTCAATGCAACTTGCCAATCTTTATAGTCCACCACAGCTTTAGATTTACTCGCATTGTTTTCTAAATATTCTGGATTAGATGACAATGAATCCACTAAGTACCGAGGTTCTTTAACCCACAGGCAACAGCAATCCATGTTTGTGAGAAACCATTTATGTGGATTCATGCTGACAGAATTGGCAAGTTCTACTCCATCAAGGAAATGCCTGAACTCGGGGCAAATGCAAGCACTACCTGCATGAGCTGCATCTATGTGAAGCCAAAGCTTGTATTTGTTGGCAACTTTGCCTAATTCTGCAATAGGATCAACAGCTCCGCAGGCTGTTGTACCAATAGTTGCACATATGTAAAATGGCACCAGGCCTGATTCGATATCATCTTCAATAGCTAAACGAAGTAGCTCAGGTGACATTGAAAACTCAGAGGCAAAAGATGTTTGAATGAGTCGGAAATTTGATGGGGGAATGCCTACCAATTTTGCGGCCTTCCGGAAAGTGAAATGAGTTTGATCTGATGCATAAACCACCAACTTGGTTATATTCTCCCAGTTACCACCAAGTTCTCTCAAGGCTTTGTCTCTGGCAGCAGCCAAAGTGCAGACCACAGCCTCGCATGTAGTACCATGTATGACACCACCACCTGTTCCAGAGAACAAAAATGAAGATGGTAATTTAAGCATTTTGCCCATCCAATCCAGGACAATGGATTCAAGTTCAGTTGCAGCTGGAGATGAAATCCAGTTGAAGCCAACCACATTAAAACCTGAGCAAAGCATCTCTCCTAGAAAGCCAGCAGTGCTAGAACTTGCTTGATAGTAGGCAAAGAAACTAGGACTTTGCCAATGAGTAAGGCCTGGTAAAATGCTTTCTTTCACATCTTCGAGTATATCCTCTAGTGAATCCGGGCAATATGGAGCAGAATCGGGTAACTTGGCCGTCAAATATCCAGTCTCAACTTTGCTTTGAACTGGGTATTTCTCAATATTTTTATAGTAGTCAGCAATGAAATCAATCACTGCTTTAGACTCATCTGTGAAGCTCACTGGATCTAGGGGATGGAGGGGTTTTTCTGAGTTGCTAGTCATTTCAGAAAACAGGAAAATGCTTGTCTAATTTGTTTCAATGGCACTGCATAGCCAGCAGGCCAGATCAGATGTTTTTATAGCAAAAATTGATGGGGTGTGTTGATTTTTTTTAAAACCATGGAAATTGTTTTAATAATAAAATAATTTATGTACGATGAACTTTAAGATTTAGCTGGAAGCAAACTCCAAGCAATGGGCACCCTATTATTTACAGGATGAAGTCAAATATTTTACTTAATATATACATGATTAACATAAAAATAAAATTAGCTTATGAATATAACTCTCATACAAGAAATTTAAAGAATTATAAAATATAAAATAAGAAGAATTAATCATAAAATTAATTTTGTATATATTAAGATTATAATAGTTTAACTTTTTAAATTGTTTTTATTTTTAGCGGAGAAAGAAAATATGACCACACAATAAATTTAGGGGTGTAATCAAAGGGCAGATAGAAAGCATGATCCCTCAAAAAAAAAATTTAACTTTTTTATAAATTGTAATTAATTTCACTAAATATTATACTTGATCTCTCTATTTTTTTTTTGAATTTATTATTTGCCAATCCTTTTCAATTTTCTTAGTTTCTCCATTCGAATAAATTGTTTTGATATTTGAGGAATACTCACCATAATAGATGTCAATATATTTTTTATCGATTTGGAAAATATTTTTCTTAATTTAAGGAGATTTAAAGCTGAAAAACTAATCGGAAGGCTCTTAATTGGATTTTCAATAGTCGGCCCCCACAACCCGCCCCCATGCAGGTGCGCGTAATCGCCCCTGTTTGCTCGTACTATGGGATTAATTGCCCGCAGCAGCCAAGTTGTTGAGCATAATTAATATATTATTATTATTATTATTATTAAAGTTTTTTAGTGAATTTAATGTCATCTGATATTAATTTAATTTAAAAACTTATCACCGTAAAACCAAATTTTAGTTTATATTTAAGCGACTTTTTTTTTTTGCGTTGTTTTGAGAAGTATATTTAAATTTAGCATCATAATCCTACCACTCATGAGGAATAAAATTCCTACAAATTTCATATTTACTAATTTTCACATAATTTTTTAGTTAATAAAATTATCTAGTCGTCTTTACAAAGTTTAAAAACCCTTATCATTAAAAAAAATAACATTATTTTTTTATTGTTTTTGCAAGAAATTTAAAATTTTAATTTCTTTTCTATCAATTTTACAAAAATAATTATAAAATATATAAATATATAAATATGCAATATAAGTATTATTAAACTTCATCTTTATCACTAAAACCTAAAAATTCTAAGATTTCATCTTTATTGCAGAATCAAAAGTTCTCGTTGACTATGTATACCTTTGTCTTGTACTCGAAGAAATGGAACGAAAAATCCTTTGCCTAGATTTGTAACCTATAAATCCTATTGGTTCATGTGTATATTAAAAGTAGTCATCTACTTGAGAGTTTATTTTTTCGATAAAAATAACCATTAAAATTTTGAAATTAAAAAAGATTTAAATAAAATCATGTTAAAATATATCATTTCAAAATGCTAGTATTTATAAATATTTTGTTTGGATAAATATTTTTTAAAATTTAATTAATTAAATATTGATGAGATAAAAAAATTATAAAATATAATAATATTAAAAATAAAAAATATAAATATAAAGATGTAATATGAGTGTCATTAAATTTACAAAAATATATAAATAATATTAATAATATGAAAATAAATAAATTAGAACTAAAACATGATTTTTTTTTTGTTTTGTATTATTAATGGATCATGTGAGATAAAATGAAAAGAAATTTGAAAAACTATCCATTTAGATAGAATTTTAAGAGAAAATTTGAAATTCTTATATTTCTTTTCGAAATTTCTCTTAATAATTTTTTTTATCAAAATAAATAAGTTAATTTTTTTACTTTTAAAAGCTTTGATTGAATTGAAAATGAAAACTCTATTCCAAAAATTAATCCAAAGCTTCCATTTAAAATTAGCTTTTGTTTTTGTTTTTAGTGAGAGGGTAGCTTTCATGATTTGCAAAACCAAATACAAATTCAAAAACACTAATTCCAATCCCAATTACATACTAAAACATGAAACTAGCAATGTGAATCGAAATTATATGATAATAACCTTAATCTCTTTTAATTGTTGATTACATTTTTAGTTTACTAGAAGTTCTTATCTTTGCTTAATGGTGTTTTTGCCAAATGATCGCGCTGCCCATTTTGTGGTAACAACATGTATGCAAGGTGTTTGATAGAATGCCTAAACCAATCTGGAATTTCCAATACTATTTTGTTTGTTCTTTCCTTTTAAAAGTCATGTTGCGGAGCTAGCTAAAGTGGAGAATTGGCACTATAGCAAAATGGTGTATTAGTGACAGTTTTGTAGCAGCCTTTCACTTACAAATGTCACTAGCTTTTGTATTTTTATAAAACTTCAAGCATTTATTATCCAAACGCCACTAAATATTCAAATAGCAGCGTCGTTACTTTTAAACACCACCCAAGACTTAATATTAAAGGCATTTCTCGACTAAAACACTTTGAATATTTTTTATTAAAAATTTTAGTGAATAGTTAAGGCTTATTTTTGGTAGATAACGCCTTCAATAACTATGTCATAAAAAATTGTGTGAGATTAATGAAGGCATTGTCTATAAGAAACGCCTTTAATATTTGGACCAAAAACTTTCGCAAGCTTATTGAATTTATTTTGTTCAAAAATACATTCAATATTAAGTTTATCAAATTGTTTGGATCGTACAAATGTTTATCACAAGGTTGTTGGTTCGATCCGTCCTTTAGCTTTTTTTTTTGGGTTTTTGCATAAATTATTTGTTATTGATTATTCTAGGCGTTTTCTTAACAAAAATGCCTTCACCAATTGCTTTAAAAAATTTTTTATAGAATATTGAAGGCGTTTTTCGTGGAGAGATACCCTTAATAATCCATCGAAAAAATATGGAGTTGATTCTTGAAGGCGTTTTTGGCCGAACTCACCTTCTATAATCCAATCAATAAATTTTTTTTATGACTTTTAAAGGCGATTTTGTAAAAACGTCTTCAATATTACATAGAAAAAACTTAGAAGGGATGTTTGAAGGCGTTTTTTGCTCAAAACGCCTTTAATATTCCCAACAATAAATTTTAATGGTCGGATTATTGAAGGTGGCTATATCAAAAAATACCTTCATAAATATTTTGTTAGGGATTATTAAAGGCGTTACCCGTAGGAAAACAGCTTTCATAATCCATTCGATTGATTTTTAGTTGGTATTATTGAAGGCATTTTTTGCCTAAAATGCTTTTAATATTTCACACAATAATTTTCTGGGAGGATTATTGAAGGTGATTTTAGTAAAAAAGGCCTTCAATGTTTTCTGTTATAGGTGATTGAAGGTGCTTTCTTACTAAAAATGCTTTCATTAATCCCATCAAAAAAATATATTTGATACTGTATATGTGAAGTTAGTTGTAGGTTTATGTCCAGAAAAACGTTTGCTGTCAATTGTATATTTATGCCCAGAAAATATTTGATTTATATATCTGATACTATAAATTATATTTTAGAATTTACATAATAAACATTATTGTATTTCAATAAATTGAACACACATTCGAAATTAAAACTGATAACGTTGCCATATTAATATACTTTTCTGAAATAATCATACTTAGTAATTTATTAAGTACACATAGTACATTCATATTAAGTATAACAATAATATTAAACCAATACTCCCAATGTACAAATTTAAAGTTTCCATTCAACACGGCATGTTAAAAATATTATAACAATTTGTTCCATATATATTTACATTCAACCAACAATGTTTAACCTGAAAGTTTATCAATATTGATAAATGACAATACATAATCACACCATTCTTTACGAACTCCATCCAGCTCCTCTTATGTGAAGCTTTCTTTACCCTCCCACTAAAAAAAATATTAGAAGTAAATGTTAAAAAATGAGAACATAATGTACCATTTTATTTTTTTGAATATATAACGAGTGTATGAAATTTATACTAACCTTGAATGGTGTGGTCATAAAATCATGTAACACTATCTCTCACATAAAACGAAAGACATAATATCCACATTTAGTATTACCGGGTTGATGAGGTACTTAAAAATTAAATTGAGTCGATTTAAAAAATATTTATCTACACAAACTCAGTATTAAAAGAATATATCTCACATTTATTGGTGTAGACACCCAATTTGGTCCAGGCCCAGATCAATTGGGCCTGGTCCAAATGGGTAAGCCCATTTTCTTTTTTTATTTTATTTTTGTATTTTGTATTTTGTATTTTATTTTTATTTTATTTACATTTTTATTATTGTTATTGTTTTTTATATATATATTTTTCTTTTATTTTTATCTTATGTATTTATTATTTATTTATTTATTACTACTATTTATTATTATATATATCCTTATTATTATTATTTTTTTCTGTTAATATTTATATATATTTATCTGATTATATATTATAATTTATCTATTATTTAATTTTAATTTATCTGTTAATTTTTTGGTTTATCTGATTTATTTTCATTAATATTTTTTTTTAATTTTTTAATTTTTTTGATTTATTCGGCTGGAGATTGGATTGGGATTCAATCAGAGTCTATATTGGATTCAATGATTGAATCCTGATCCAAAGAGGAGTTGGGATTGATCAGAAACTCTTCTGATCAATCCCTATAAAAAGACCCTTAGGATCAAAGGAAAAACACAAAAAACAAAAGGAAAAAGAGTACTGGTTGAGAGAAAAGGAGACACAGAGAAGATTTAAAGGCTAGGAAGGTTCTGGTGCATTTAAAACAACTCTAGAAATCAGCAGGAATTTTCAGAGAATTTTTGCGATTTTTTTTTCTGGGAATTTTTGAAAAATTTCATATTTCGGTTGAATTTTTCGATGAAAGTTAAATTTTTCGACGACTATTCCGACCAAGTTTGAAATTTTCGGCCAACTTCCCAATTTTCGACAACATTTCCAGAAATCGATCAGTTTTCTGATGAACTTCCAATGAAAAACTCAGATTTCGACAAAAATTTTCAAAATTCGATGAATATTCAACCGAAGTTCTTCGGGTATTCTAGAGAGAAGGAAGAGAAGAAGAAGGAAAAAAGAGAGGGAGGAGGCTCGATCTGTTGAAAAAATAAAGGAATCAGCCTTATATACCCTCTCAAAATGACGCCATTTCTACGTTAAGTAACCTAGAGGATCCGCGTATTTTACCAAGATCCGACCTGACCCGAATGTCGACTCGCTTTCGACCCGCACGTGATCTACCTCCCCGAGCAGTTAGCCGAGCTGAGCCGACACTTCGAGCCACGTTCTCCGAGTCATTTTTCTTCTTTAAGCCGAGCCGAACCGAGCCGTTAGCCAAGCCGTACCAATTTTTTTTATATATTTTATTTATTTATTATTATTATTAGATTAAGTTTATTTAATATTCTTTTATTTTTATATTTATTTTATATTTATTTTTGTTTTACTTTTCTTTATTTTTTATTTTTTATTTTCACTTTATTTTGTTTTATTATTTTATTTTCTTTAAATAAAATCCAAAAAAAATATTTTTGGGGAAAGTTGAAAGTATCAATTTTCCTTGAAAACAAGTTTTCCAAAAAAAAATATTTTTAGGAAAAAGTTGAAAGTATCAATTTTCCTTAAGAATAAATTTTCAAAAAAGGTTTTTCTGAGGAAAGGTTGAAAGTATCAATTTTCCTCGAAATTAAAAATTCTAAAAAATATTTTTAGGGAAAAATTGAAAGTATCAATTTTCCTTAAGAATAAATTTTCAAAAAAAAATTTTTTTTGAGGAAAAGTTGAAAGTATCAATTTTCCTCGAAATTAAAGTTTCCAAAAAAATATTTTTTGGGAAAAGTTGAAAGTATCAATTTTTCTTAAAAATAAATTTTCAAAAAAAAAAAGAGGATTTTTTTTTTGAGAAAAAGTTGAAAGTATGAATTTTCCTCAACACTAAAGTTTCCAAAAAAAAAATTTTGAGAAAAAGTTGAAAGTATCAATTTTCCCTTGTACAAAAGCAATCATTTTTTTATTTCTTTTGAATTTTCTTTAATGTTAAATAATCCGACGATGGAGCCTCTGCAAGTGAAACAATAGTTTTTTTTTGCATACTCTTGAGGTGAGGGAATTTTCTCAATTTTCTGCTAAAAGTATTAGAGTCAATTAAGAATAATTTCCAACAACTAATTACTTGATAAATTTTTAAAGCTTATTGGATAACACAAAATTAAGCTGGTACCATCTTTTGATGGGCGTTATGAGGCTGTTATAGCCTTCCTCACACGTAACCGAACTCTCGAATCCTGTTCTGGTTAGTAGACCCGAACCTATCCTTTTAAGGACCCTTAAACTTAGGTGTTCCCTGAAAGGGTAGATTTCTTAGGTGACCAAATCATACCTAGATAAAAAAAGATTGGTGGCGACTTCTAAAAGTCAATGTCTAGCGATAGATCCTCAGATCTAGACGTTATAATAGCTTGATGACTCCACTGGGGAAACTGAGAGTCAGGCCAGCAAATAAATTTGTGTTATCCAAAAGCCTAATAAAATAAAACCCTTTTGTACATATGTGTTATTATTCATTCATGTTTATTTATTTTATTAATTATATCATTCATATGCATGTGCATAACATGAGCTCTATACCTGAGCTCCGTCCCTCTAGGAGGGAGTAAAGTACTTGTTGCTTTCGTGAGGTCTAATGTCTCCGTAGTGGCTAACAAAATACTCCCACTCAAATTGAACCTTTTTCGCTTGTAGCCTGTAATGGGTGAGGATTAAGGTGCCTTACTAGTCTGTGATGGACAAAGATGTAAGGAGTAATTTGGGAACCTTTAGACTTTGACCTTAAATCACATATAGTGAACCTTAGAAGTGCCTAACGTATAGATAGAGCCACTATTCTTCCCTTTTAGATTTGACCAGAAGCATAGGGTTCATTCCTCTTTTTTTATGTGATGTTTAAATTTACTTAGTTATTTATTTATTTCTTTTTTGGGTGTGCTAACCTTTTCTCCCATTCTTCTGCATTGGTTCATGCTCATATCATATAGTTGCATAAAAGAACATTTGCTTAAAAGATGATCTTCAACAAATTTTTTCATGGACTCCAATGAACGACTAGTTTGCTCTTCATCAGTATTAACGCCTTATGAGACACCCAACGAAGTAAGGGCCCAGTCAGAAAAGATTTAGCTGAAGATGGAGGATTGTTTACCAATCGGATATGATTCTACTTTATCTCAAGAAACATCTATCCTCTTCAAACAGAATAATCTAGAGGATTTGGTTTATATCTGAAAGAAGATGAGTCCGTCAGGATAAGAGCAGTTTTACCAGAAACACAGTCATATAGCACACCTTCTAGCAGTAGTTGTTGATGATCAACTAATCAAAGCTGCAGCATAATTCTGAGATCCTGCATACAAGTGTTTCATCTTTAATGAAGCTGATAGGACTCTCACCATTGAAGAATATTTTATTTTGTTGGGTTTGCACCTCAAGGCTCCTGACAAGATATATGTCAGAAAACACAAGTCAGGATTTCGTAAAGGTCTAGCTCAACTCATGGGGATAGACAAGAAAGTTGTGGATTCTTATACAAAGAAGACACAAGAACAGGTTTGCCTACCTTGGAAGTTCTTTCATGAGTTTTTATTGCAACATGTCAATGAAGAATGGAGGTCGAATATATTTGCCTTAGCCGTATATGGACTGGTGATCTTTCTAAAGATTTTGGGATATATTGAGATAGCGATGGTTGATTTCTTCGAAAGTGTGATCAATGGCTGTAATCCTTCAATGGTAATATTAGCAGAGACTATCAGATCTTTGAGTTATTATCGTCAGAATGGAGGGCGCTTCATAGGTTGCATACAGTTATTGTACTTATGGATGAAAAGCCATTTTAAATAGAGAAATGGTGCTTTCTCGAAGCTTTATATCCGTAATCAAGCTCCGATTAAGAAATTTCGTGAAAGTGGGTGGTCAAAAAGAAAGTCTAAACAAGAATGGATAACTTTCCTACAAAAGTTGAAAAGCGCCAAGGTGAGATGGTTGGCCCCATGGATGAATCGTGAGCCTATGTTGTATCAATGTGGGGATAGTACAATGGTCCCACTTCTGAGTTTATGAGGAACGACAAATTATGCACCACTCCTAGTGAGAAGGCAATTTGGGGGAGAACAGTTCATTTCTATGACTTATGGGCTTCATCAGTTAAATTTCTCTTATAGTGAGCTAAAAGCATTTCAGAGGATGAATGAGATGATTAAAGCATGGAAAAATCCCCGAAGAGTGAGTCCTGGACCGTTTACTGATAAAGTTACCCTAGGGTACTTGGTTTGGAGAACAAAAAGAATACAAGAAATGGTATTCACTTATGAAATCTCTCAACCACCAACAGAAGAAAAACTTGAAGAGACATCATCAGAATTAGAGCTTGCAACAAAAGAATTTGAGTTTGAAAAGGGCAAGTTAAAGCAAGAAATCCAGAAGCTTTAAGAAGAAAAATCCCAGTGGAAAGATAGAGCCAAAAGTCATGAAGTTAAAGTTCATAAGATTGCTAAAGAACATGATACAGATATTGAAGACCTAGCAAAGCTATACCAAGAGCATAAAAAATTATGTGTGAGAGAAAGGGCCAAAGAGATAACCATTATTGAGCTGACTGAGGAAAATACAAGATTGAAGCATGAGTATTTTGAATTGGAAGAAGAAAGTGCCGAAGTTCAAGCAGAGAATAACATGCTAAACAGTTACTTGAGCAGGCTAAGGCAAAAATTGAATGGACAAGGAGACCACATTGCTACATTGGTTAGGAAGCATAGAGAATTATCATATCAAGTCTGGTGTGGTAAAAGAGAGAACTTAGGAAGACAGAAATACATTGAGCACCTAACGACCCAAATTTGTAAAGGGGTATGCAAGGCAAGAAAGATGGTGGAAGAGGCAGAGGCATTGAAACAAATGGTGACCCCAGCAAGAGAACATGGACAGCGTCTGTTGAACTTCATCGAAGAAGCCAAGGCCCAGTATGTACAAGATCAAACAATTTTATGGCTATAATTCTAGGATGATAAACTCATTGTAGATAAAAGTTTTTTTGGAATAAATGAAATCTTTTAGTTGAATACCATTTTTAAGGCAAATGTTCTTTGCATACATGCATTTTTCATTCATTGCATTCTCATTCATTACACTTAATAAAGTAACCATATAAGAGTCATACAAATTCACTAATTCTAAGATATGGTACTCAAGATTCAAGAATAGCTCCATCTAACGAGAACCCTACCCACCGATACAACATAAGATCTAGAGCCAGACAAATGGAGCAAGAAAATTCTCACAGATTTGAAAAGATAGAAAAAGCACAAGAGAAGATTGAAAGTGAGTTGAGCAAGATTCTGGATGCTCTTAATAACCTAAATAAAGGAAAAGCAGTTAAAAAAATGCAAGCCAACAAGTTCCCCCATTGCAAGAAGTGGCTGACCCTTTATATCCTCCAGGTTTTGGCCTATCTCAAGCCAGTCCGCTCAAGAGGTTCCACCGTAACACTTCACATATCTCACATATCCTGGAATACCGTCAGCTTCCAACCCAGGGCATTATAATAGCTATGTAAATTCTATCTTTACTAAAAGGGCAGTAGAACCAATTCTTGATCTAGATGATTTGAAAGAGAAAGAGAAAGAAAATATAAGAGTGGAAACTCAAGAAAGCTCTAAGATTAGTATGCTAGAACAAAGGCTGCGGGCTATGGAAAGATTTGGTTTCTATGGTTCAGTTGATGCTGCTGGGCTTTGCTTAGTCCCTAATGTGGTCATTCTTCATAAGTTCAAAGTACCAAAATTTAAAAAATATGATGGTAAGAAGTGCCCCAAAACCCACATCACCATGTATTGTCGAAAGATGGCAACTCATGCTCATGATGAAAAACTCTTTATGCATGTCTTTCAGGATAGCCTTACAGGCTCAGCGGCCAGGTGGTATGTTTAGCTGGATAGGACCCGCATTCATTCTTGGAGCGATATGGCTCATGACTTCATCGATCAATATCGACACATTATCGATTTGGCTCCTGATCATTTATCTTTATAGAACCTAGAGAAAAAGGCAAATGAGTCTTTTAAGGAGTATGTTCAGAGATGGAAGGATATAACTTTTCAGATACAACCTTCACTGACTGAGAAAGAGACCACAGTACTGTTTGTTAGCACTTTGAAACCTCCTTATTATGAAAAGATGATAGGGCTTTAAAGAAAAAACTTTGCTGATATGGTAATCTCAGGAGAAATTATTGAGAGTGCCATCAAGAATGGTAAGCTGAAAGGAAATTAAGCATCTAGTAAGAGAATCTCGAAGAAGAAAAAAGCTAAAACTCAGGCCGTGAGCTTTGATAAATAGTAATTTGAGGGCTATCAACCTTACTCACCACCAGGATATCTGCCATATTACCCTACTGTAAATAACACTTCCTTTCACCCATACTAACCATTTGTACAATCACCATACCCCCAAACATATCAAACCCCTTATAAGCCTCAAAATACCATGTACAGTCCAAACATTCAGCTTACCCCAAGACCTTAAAATCGCCCAACTAACCCTATTGGTGATTCACAGGAACAACGAACTATCCGTGAGAAACTTGTGTTTGACCCAATTCTAATTTGATTGCTCAAAGTAAATTGGAACCCTTCAAGCCATCTTACCCCAAGTGGTATGATCCCACAGCCCACTGTGACTACCATTATGGGATTATTGGCCACTCCATCGAAAATTACACCACCCTAAAACATAAAGTGCAACGGTTGATCAAAGATGGAATGATTTACTTTGATACGGGAGGAGTGACTGCATCGAATGTTAGTGGCAATCCCTTGTCGAACCATAATGTGAATGCTCTAAGTGAAGAACAGGAGCATCATTTGAAGAAAGAAGTGATAGATATTAAGACACCTCTCAACCAACTGTTCAATATTTTACGAAGAGCTGACATGATACAACTAGTAAGTCCACATAGCTATCATGGAGTATATATAACTGGTACTAGTTGTAAGTATCATAATGGGGCAATAGGCCATTTCATTGAAACCTGTGAGCAGTTTCACCAAGAGGTGCAAAAACTTTTGGATTCATATCAGATGGAGGTCTATGAAGAAAAAAAAGACTTAAAGAGTGTTGAGGTGTCCATGACGGATAAGCCTGCAAAACTGTTTTCAAAGCCAGTGACAATTCAGTGTGGGAACAAGCTGAAGTCAATCATAGACAAACTCATCCCTAGGCCAGTAACTTTTAAAGTCATAATTCTTTTCTCGTACAAGGATGATAAGGTTGTATCTTAGAGATATGGCTGTGACACTGAAGACAAGAAAAAGATGTCTCCAAAGCTGACACTTCTAACATAAAAGGTGTAAAGGCATTACCCGAAGTGGAAGGTGCTACACTCCAGAAATGTTAGAGAAGGCTAGAAGGGAGAAGGTTAAAGAAAGAGAGGGATGAAATAATTCTGAAGTAGAACTTGAAGAAGATCATCCGAAATCGATATTAGAAAAAGAGGTTTATGAATTCTTGAAGCTAGTAAAACATAGTGAGTATTCAGTTGTTGAACAGTTGAATAAAATGCCAGCTCGAATCTCATTACTATCACTATTGCTAAACTCAAAGCCATACCAAAACACCCTGCTGAAAATGTTAAATCAGGCATACATGACACATAATGTATCTATTGAATATGTGAACCACATGGCTGGAAATTTAGTCATGCCAAATCACATTTCGTTCAGCGATGATGAGATTTCTTTGGAGGAAAAAGGAAATGCCAAGGCTCTGCATATCACAGTCAAGTGCAATAGCCATATCATAGCCAAGGTTTTTATCGATAATGGCTCTGCTATCAATGTCATGCCTATGTCAACTTTGGTAAGGCTACCCATTGACTACTCTCATATGAAGGACAGTCAGATGATTGTGAGAACCTTTGATGGGATCAGAAGAAAAGTCCTGAAGGATATCGAGATGCCCTTGCAAATTGGGACATGTACTTTCAATGTGAAGTTTCAAGTGATGGATATCTCTCCATCCTACAGCTGTCTGTTAGAAAGGCCATAGATTCACATGGCAGGAGCTGTGCCCTCTACTTTGCATTAAAAGATCAAGTTTAATGTAGAAGGTCAACTAGTAGTGGTAGTTGAGGAGGAAGACATGCTAGTGACCCAACCATTGAACACTGAATATGTAGAGGCTACCGAAAAAGCATTGGAATACTCCTATCGATATTTTGAATTGGTTAATTCTATAGGTGAAGGATTTTAAAATCAACCTTTTTCAAGGATAGTGATGGGCCAAGTCATCAACAAAAGCTGGTATCCAGGACTAAAGTTGGGCAAGAACTTACAGGGAATAAAGAAACCCCCAATGGTGATAGACAATAACGACAGGTTGGCTTAGGCTATGAGATAGTAAAATGGAAGGTCAAAAGAAAACCAACAAGAAAGATAGCAAGATTAATGGTTATCCTACACCTATATGAGACTTTTAGACCTGAAGGATTCATGTATCCAGATACGAGAAAAAGTGTGAAAAAAGCTTTTGCCCAGCTAACCATTAATGCTATTGAAGATAAAGTGGGGCTTAATTAAGAGGAGTGGGTTTGCCTTTGTCTGCCAGATTATGAACTGAATAATTGGAGTGCCATCAAGATGCCTGTGACTTTTGATACTAATACAATGTAATTGTAACATCTCAATAGCTATTGTTCAAGTTATTGGGGTGATCCTTTTTGTTTGAGCTATTTATCTTTTATTATTTTTAATAAAAATTAAGAAGGATGCATTTTCATTCATTTCTTCTTGTGTCTTCATTATTTCCATCTTTTCAAGCACATCTTGCCAACATATCCCATTTCATTCAATTTCAAATCTTTAAATGAACATGAAGATAATCATGATAACAATCAAGAGGTTAGTTTTGAGAATTCAATTAACACTGATGAACTTGACAATGAAAAGAATTTTGAAGAATATGTTAAGCCTCCGGACCTAATGAGATTGATTGAATAAGAAAATAAGCCAATTAAGCCACATCAAGAGATAGTTGACTTAGTGAATTTGAGAGATAAAGAGAATAAAAAAGATGTCAGAATGGGCACTTCACTTTCATCAGGAGATAGACAACGATTGGCAGACCTACTTTAAGAATTTGTTGATGTATTTGCTTGGTCTTACCAGGATATGCCAGGGCTGAGCACAGAGATAGTGGAGCACAGATTGTCCCTAAAGCCAGAATGTAAGCCAATTCAGCAGAAACTAAGACGGATGAAGCTCGAAATGCTACTAAAGATTAAAAAAAAGGTGAAGAAATAATTTGATGCAAGTTTTCTACAAGTGGCTAAGTATCCAAGTGGGTAGCCAATATAGTCCCAATTTTTAATAAGGATAGAAAGGTACGAATGTGTGTAGACTATCGAAACTTGAATAAGGCTAGCCTAAATGATAACTTTCCTTTGTCTCATATCAACACACTGGTAGATAACACGGCTAAGCATTCAATTTTCTCTTTTATGAATGATTTCTCAAGGTATAATCAGATAAAAATAGCTATAGATGATATGAAAAAGACCACTGTCGTGACTATGTGAGAAACTTTTTGTTACAAGGTCATGCCTTTTGGGTTAAAGAATGCTGGGGCAACATATCAAAAGGCCATGGTAACCCTTTTTCATAACATGATGCACAAAGAAATCGAGGTGTATGTAGATGATATGATTGCAAAGTCTTGTGAGGATGAAGTTCATGTCACCAGCCTCAGAAAGTTATTTGAGAGGTTGAAAAAATTTCTTCTCAAATTAAACCCAGTCAAGTGCACCTTTGGGGTAAAGTCAGGGAAGTTACTAGGCTTTGTGGTCAGTGAAAGAGGAATTGAAGTCGATCCAGATAAGATATGAGCCATTCAGAATTTGTCACCTCCTAGCACACCAAAGGAAGTTCGAGGTTTTTTGGGGAGATTGAACTACATTTCTCAATTTATCTCTCAGCTTACTTACAAATGTGATCCCATATTTAAGCTTTTTCGTAAGAATAATCCTAGAAAATGGAATGAGGAATGTCAAGAGGCATTTGATAAAATTAAGCAATACTTGTCAAACCCTCAAGTGTTGGTGCCACCTATTCTAGGGAAACCTTTAATTTTATACTTAACAGTATACGAAAATTCAATGAGATGTTTGCTGGGACAACAAGATGAGTCTAGCTGAAAAGAGAGAGCTACTTACTGTCTGAGTAAAAAGTTCACAGAGTACGAATCCAAGTATTCCTCATTGAAAAAAATGTGTTGTGCATTGGCGTGGACTGCTAAAAGACTCAGACAGTATATGCTCTATCATACCACATGACTCATAGCAAAATTGGATCCAATTAAATATATCTTTGAGAAACCTTCTTTGTTTGGAAGAATTGCTAGATGGCAAGTAATGCTCTCAGAGTATGATATTATATATGTGAGCCAAAAAGTAATAAAAAGGGGCGCTATAGCGGAGTTTCTTACAGACCTACTACTTAAGAATATGAGCCAATGAAGTTGGAATTCCCTGATGAAGATCTAATGACTATTTCTCAACTGAAGAAAGAAGAGCATGGAGAAAAATACTGGAGAATGTATTTTAATGGAGCTGTCAATGCCTTAGGACATGGAATTGGATCAATTTTGATCTCTCCAGAAGAACAATACTACTCTGTAACAACAAGGTTAAATTTTAACTTCACAAATAACGTTGCTGAATATGAGGCATGTGTCATGGGCTTGCAAGCTGCTATAGATAGAGGAATGAGAGCATTAAAAGTGTTCAGAGACTCAACTCTAGTTATATACCAATTGAAAGGGAAATGGGAGACGAGAGACTCAAAACTCGTTCCATATCATAAGTATATTCTAGAGTTGACAAAACCATTTGAAGATATCCAGTTTGACCACTTACTTCGAGAAAAGAATTTGATTGCTGATGCATTGGCTACTCTAGCTGCAATGATTCAAATTAATGACAATAATGACATTCAACCCATCAAGCTAGATGTTAAGGATATCTCAGCTTATTGCTCTAGTGTAAAAGAAGAAGGAGATGGAAAGCCCTAGTATTATGACACCCTACAGTATATTAAGGATCAGTAGTACCCAGTTCAAGCAAAAAAAATGATAAAAAAGGTCATCCGAAGATTGGCTATGAGCTTTTTCCTAGATAGGGATGTTTTGTTCAAAAAAAGCTGAGATCAAGTATTATTAAGGTGTGTAAGTAAAACTGAAGCGAGAAAAATCATTGAAGAGGTACATGATGGACTATGTGAAGCACATACTAGTGGACATATGATGGCAAGACAGATCATGAGAGTAAAATATTACTGGTTGACGATGAAAAATGATTGTATTGATTATGCTCATAAATACCATAAATGCCAGATATATGCTGATAAGATCCATGCTCCGTCATCTGCTTTACATGTTATGGCACCACCATTACCATTCTCAATGTGGGGCATAGATGTCTTTGGTCCAATCACCCCAAAGGCTTCTAACGGGCACAGATTCATTTTTGTGATGATAGATTACTTCACAAAATGGGTAGAGGTAGCATCATATGCAAGTGTGACACGATCTGTGGTTTACAAGTTCATAAAGAAAGAGATTATCTATAAATATGGACTTCCAAAAAGAATTATTTCAGATAATTTCAAGAATCTAAATAGTAAGATGATGCAAGAAATATGTGCTCAATATAAGATCAAGCATCATAACTCGACACCATACCGTTCGAAAATGAATGGGGCAGTTGAGGCAACCAATAAGAACATAAAAAAGATTTTGGAAAAGATGACCGAGACTTATAAAGATTGGCATGAGAAGTTGCCATTTGCACTACATGCATATCGAATGTCAGTTTGTACCTTTATTGGAGTAAACCCATTTTCTTTGGTTTATGGGATGGAAGTTGTATTACCAGTGAAAGTAGAGATCCCCTCCTTGAGGGCTCTAAAAGAAGTTAAGTTGGAAGAAACTGAATGGATTTGAGAACACTATGAACAGTTAAATTTCATAGAAAAAAAGAGATTGACTGCACTGTGCCATAGTCAACTATATCAAAGAAGAATGATGAGAGCTCAGGATAAGAAGATTCGACCCTGTTGCTTTCGAGAAGAAGAGTTGGTTTTGAAAAGAATCCTCTTAATCCAGCACGATAGTAGAAGAAAATGGACTCCAAATTGAGAAGGACCGTATGTGGTGAGACGAGTTTTTTCGGGTGGAGCGCTGATACTGACTGAGATAGATGGAAATGATTTACCTCATCCTATAAATTTTGATGCTGTGAAAAAATACTATGCTTGAAGAAAAAAATGAAAAAATGAAAAAAAGAAAAAAAGAAAAGTGAATGAAAAAGGAAGACTCAAGGCGAAAATCCTAAAAGGGCGGTTTGAGTCATAGGGGGTTTGTCTAAGTTGAAAACCTGAAAAGGTAGCTTAGATAAGGAGAATATGGCATTGAATTTGAAAGTTCATTGGCATAGAGACTAGCAAATTTGGAGGAGCTCCAAGTTGTTAAATACATTAGAGGGTTAGGTTTTCAGAAAAACCTTGAGATATGTTATCATGATCATCCGATTGTTCATTTTTGGGCTTTGTCCCCACACTTATCCTTGTAATTCTTTCTTGGTCAAAGCTTGCCAACATTTTGCTAATAAAAGACATTTTATTTCACTTTTTATGTTTTTTTTTTTTTTTGTGACTGTTTCTCAACCATTCATATTCTTTTCTTCTTAATACCCTACAATGGAAGAAATGTGCAAATGCATTCTTACTTTTTGAGTTTGAAATAATGATTGATGAATGAATAATAGCATGAAAGATTTTTACATTACATTGAATAAGTCAAAAGTGATAAAGGTAGAATAGAGATGTTCAGTTCCTGATAAAGACATTGAATTTGGAAAGAGATTTTTTACAGGAAGAATACGAGTGGAAGAGATGATTGAGAGCTACACTAGTTCGATCTCAAAAGAGCAACATAATCTGATTTTTGAAGAATCAAAGGGTTTGATGCCCAGGAAAAGAGCTTGAGAAACTTGAGTACCATACGTTGAATAGGAATTAATTGGCCAACATTTGCATAGCATGCATTGAAATTCATATGCATTGCATAGCATATACTACTTTCAAGAAGGTATAGTGTATAAATTCAAGAAGCAAGGGTGTTCTAACATCCCACATAGAGAAGACAGATGTGAAGATATTTTTAAATTTGAGAAGAAACTTGTCACGAAGCTCCTAATCCTTGAGACAAGATGTCTTTCGGTATCAGGGTTGATTTATAAGACCTTTGGGCATAATCTCTTGAAATTCCTTCAAACATAATTTTCAACTCCTTTGGACATGATTGTCAAGGAGTAATTTACTTTTCAAAGTTGTGGTGCCTCTGTTTAGAGGAGCAATTTACTTTTTAAAGTCGTGGTGCCTCTGTTTAGAGAAGCAATTTATTTTTCAAAGTTGTTGAGCCTCGATTAGAGGAGCCATTTATGTTTCTCAAAGTCGTTGAGCCTCTGCTTAGAGGAGCTTTGATCAAATTTAAAAAAAAAAAACAAAAAAAAAACAAAAGAAACAAAAACAAAAAAAATTGCCTCTGTTTAAAGGAGCTTTGTTTATTTTCAAAAGTCGTTGAGCCTTTGATTAGAAGAGCTTTATTTATTCAAAGTCGTTGAGCCTCTGCTTAGAGGAGTTTTGATCAAATGTCGAGTTGAGTCTTGATTGGGTGTCTACGTCTTTGCGCAATTTCTGTTTCACAAAAAATGTGCAAAGAGGGGCAACTGTAAACACCCAATTTGATCTAGGCCCGAATCAATTGGGCTTGGTCCAAATGGGTAAGCCCATTTTCTTTTTTTATTTTATTTTTATATTTTGTATTTTTATTTTATTTTTATTTTATTTACATTTTTATTATTGTTATTATTTATATATATATTTTATTTTTATCTTATGTATTTATTATTTATTACTACTATTTATTAATATATATCCCTGTTATTATTTTTTTTTGTTAATATTTATATATATTTATCTGATTATATGTTATAATTTATCTATTATTTAATTTTAATTTATATGTTAATTTTTTGGTTTATCTGATTTATTTTCATTAATATTTTTATTTGATTTTTTATTTTTCTGATTTATTCGGTTGAAGATTGCATTGGCATTCAATCAGAGTCCATATTGGATTCAATGATTGAATCCTGATCCAAAAAGGAGTTGGGATTGATCAGAAACTCTTCTAATTAATCCCTATAAAAGGACCCTCAGGATCAAAGGAAAAACACAAAAAACAGAAAGAAAAAGAGTACTGGTTGAGAGAAAAGGAGACACAGAGAAGATTTAAAGGCTAGGAAGGTTCTAGTGCGTTTAGAACAGCTCTAGGAATCAACAAGAATTTTCAGAGAATTTTTGTGATTTTTTTTTCTGGGAATTTCTGAAAAAGTTCAGATTTCGGTTGAATTTTTTAGTGAAAGTTAAATTTTTTAGCAACTATTCTGGCCAAGTTTGAAGTTTTCGACCAACTTCCCAGTTTCTGACAATATTTCCAGAAATCGATCAATTTTTCGACGAACTTTCGACGAAAGACCCAGATTTCGATGAAAATTTCCAAAGCCCAATGAATATTCAACCGGAGTTCTTCGGGTATTCTAGAGAGAAAGAAGAGAAAAGGAAGGAAGAAAGAGAGGGAAGAGGCTCGGTCTAGTAAAAAACCGAAGGAATTAGCCTTATATACCCTTCCAAAATGACGTCATTTCTGCGTTAAGTAACCCAGAGGATCCGGGCGTTTTGCCAAGATCCGACCTGACCCGAGTGTCGACCCGCTTTCGACCCACGCGGATCTGCCTCCCTGAGCTGTTAGCCTAGCCGAGCCGACACTCCGAGCCACATTTTTCGAGCCATTTTTTTTTTAAGCCGAGTCGAGCCGAGCCGTTAGTCGAGCCGTACCAAATTTTTTTTATATATATATTTTTTATTTATTATTATTATTAGATTATGTTTATTTAATATTCTTTTATTTTTATCTTTATTTTATTTTTATTTTTGTTTTACTTTTCTTTATTTTTTATTTTCACTTTATTTTGTTTTATTATTTTATTTTCTTTAAATAAAATCCAAAAAAAAATATTTTTTGGAAAAAGTTGAAAGTATCAATTTTTCTTGAAAACAAGCTTTCCAAAACAAAATATTTTTAGGGAAAAGTTGAAAGTATCAATTTTTCTTAAGAATAAATTTTCAAAAAAAGTTTTTTTTGAGGAAAAGTTGAAAGTATCAATTTTCCGTAAGAATAAATTTTCAAAAAAAGGTTTTTTTTTTTTTGAAAAAGTTGAAAATATCAATTTTTCTCGAAATTAAAGTTTCCAAAAAAATATTTTTGGAAAAAAGTTGAAAGTATCAATTTTTCTTAAAAATAAATTTTCAAAAAAAAAGGGGGTTTTTTTTTAGGAAAAGTTGAAAGTATCAATTTTCCCTTGTACAAAAGCAATCATTTTTTCTTTTTTATTTCTTTTAAATTTTCTTTAATGTTAAATAATCCGACGATGGAGCCTCTTTAAGTGAAACAGCAGTTTTTTTTTTTTTGCATACTCTTGAGGTGAGGGAATTTTCTCAATTTTTTGCTAAAAGTATTAGAGTCAATAAAGAATAATTTCCAACAACTAATTACTTGGTAAATTTTTAGGCTTATTGGATAACACAAAATTAAGCTGATACCATCTTTTGATGGGCATTGTGAGGGTGCTATAACCTTCCTCACACATAACCGAACTCTTGAACCATGTTCTGGTTAGTAGACCTAAACCTATCCTTTTAGGGACCCTTAAACTTAGGTGTTTCCTAAAAGGACAGATTCTTTAGGTGGCTAATCGCACCTAGATAAAAAAGATTGGTGACGACTCCTAAAAGTCAATGTCTAATGATAGATCCTCAAATCTAGACGTTATGACAACTGGTAATGATACCCATTTCAGATTTTTTATCCTTTTATTGAATACAGATATTACCCTAAATTAAAAAAAAAAAATTAGTGAGAACATAAATAAAATTACTTATGTAGAAATAAAACATATATAATATAATAAAGTACTGTAATACATCTTTATAAAAGTTTAAATGTCAGGGTTAGGCATCGTCATTGGATTAACTGAATTAAGAAGGTATGGCGTTAAGGATTTGGTGTCAATCACAATAAGTACCCGATGACAACTACAAAATAATAACAATGGCATACTCAGAACACGCATCAGATCATAGAATGGAGCAGGTTTGAGTAATTAAGGTTGGAATATAACTTATTACACATTATAAGCGAGTAAATAATAATAAACTAGTCTTTTCATACATAGGATCACATGATTAGCATGATACACGACTGTGCCACTTTGCTCACTAATGAAATTGAGGTCAATGAATCTAAATTTGTTCGTCAACTATCTCTCCTTCAGCTCTCTATATAGGAAGCTACACGATAACAATCAACAATGCTAGTTAGTATTACACCCTAATACTAATTTACTACATATTGAATGTTTATATTTGTATTTATAAGCTAACCTCATATAAGCAACAATTTCAGCAGCTGATAATTCATCCATTTCACAAAATTCTTTTACCTCCTTCACACCAATGAAAAAAAATGATTGTTTATCAAATAAGTCTTCTTCAGACTCAATAGATATAAAGTTTCTATCGGATGAATGCTTCAGCAAATATTTTGTTAACTCATCCATGAAAGCCTAGGCAAAGGTCATACTTTAGTCTGAACATCCTCCTACAATATTTAATGAAATATAAGTATTAAAACCAAATCAATCAATATACTAAACAAATTAATATTCAAATTATAAACAATATCATACATTTTGGGTGGTAACGGATGATGGGATCACTTCCTTACTTGCAATAGAAGCTTCTCGTAAGGGGACGATGCTATTAGACCAGGCTACTAGCATAACCTACTGTATTCCTACCAACATGGACGCCAAACTTCATATTTACTAATTTTCACATAATTTTTAAGTTAATAAAATTATCTAGTCATCTTTACAAAGTTTAAAAAACCCTTATCATTAAAAAAAAATAACATTATTTTTTTATTGTTTTTGCAAGAAATTTAAAATTTTAATCTTTTTTCTATCAATTTTACAAAAATAATTATAAATATATAAATATATAAATATGCAATATAAGTATTATTAAACTTCATCTTTATCACTAAAACCTAAAAATTATAGGATTTCATCTTTATTGCAGAATCAAAAGTTCTCGTTGACTATATATCCCTTTATCTTGTACTTGAAGAAATGGAACAAAAAATCCTTTGCCTAGATTTGTAACCTATAAATCCTATTGGTTCATGTGTCTATTAAAAGTAGTCATCTACTTGAGAGTTTATTTTTCCATAAAAATAACCACTAAAATTTTGAAATTAAAAAAGATTTAAATAAAATCATATTAAAATATATCATTTCAAAATGCTAGTATTTATAAATATTTTGTTTGAATAAATATTTTTTAAAATTTAATTAATTAAATATTGATGAGATAAAAAAATTATAAAATATAATAATATTAAAAATAAAAAAATATAAATATAAAGATGTAATAGAAGTGTCATTAAATTTATAAAAATATATAAATAATATTAATAATATGAAAATAAATAAATTAGAACTAAAACATGATTTTTTTTTTTTTTCAGTTTTGTATTATTAATGGATCATGTGAGATAAAATGAAAAGAATTTTGAAAAACTATCCATTTAGATAGAATTTTAAGAGAAAATTTGAAATTCTTATATTTCTTTTCGAAATTTCTCTTAATAATTTTTTTTATCAAAACAAATAAGTTAATTTTTTTACTTTTAAAAGTTTTGAGTGAATTGAAAATGAAAACTCTTTTCCAACTATTTATCCAAACCTTTCATTTAAAATTAGCTTTTGTTTTTGTTTTTAGTGAGAGGGTAGCTTTCATGATTTGCAAAACCAAATACAAATTCAAAAACACTAATTACAATCCCAATTGCATACCAAAACATGAAACTAGCAATGTGAATCGAAATTATATGATAATAACCTTAATCTCTTTTAATTGTTGATTACATTTTTAGTTTACTAGAAGTTTCTTGTCTTTGCTTAATGGTGTTTTTGCCTCATGATCGCGCCACCCATTTTACGGTAACAACATGTATGCAAGGTGTTTGATAGAATGCCTAAACCAATCTGGAATTTCAAGTTCTATTTTGTTTGTTCTTTCTTTTTAAAAGTCATGTTGCGGAGCTAGCTAAAGTGGAGAATAGGCACTACAGCAAAATGCCATATTAGTAACAGTTTTGTAGCAGCCTTTCACTTACAAATGTCGCTAGCTTCTGTATTTTTATAAAACTTCAGGCATTTATTATCCAAACGCCACTAAATATTCAAATAGCAGCGTTGTTACTTTTAAACGCCACCCAAGACTTAATATTAAAGGCGTTTCTCGACTAAAAAGCCTTGAATATTTTTTATTAAAAATTTTAATGAATAGTTAAGGCTTATTTTTGGTAGATAACGCCTTTAATAACTATGTCATAAAAATTGTATGAGATTAATGAAGGCATTGTCTACAAGAAACGCCTTTAATATTTGGACTAAAAAATTTCGCAAGCTTATTGAATTTATTTTGTTCAAAAATACATTCAATATTAAGTTTATCAAATTGTTTGGATCGTACGAATGTTTATCATAAGGTTGTTGGTTCGATCCGTCCTTTACCCTTTTTTGGGTTTTTGCACATATTATTTGTTATTGATTATTCTAAGCATTTTCTTGGCAAAAACGCCTTCACCAATTACTTTAAAAAAAATTTTATAGAATATTGAAGGCATTTTTCGTGGAGAGACGCCCTTAATAATCCATAGGAAAAATATGGAATTGATTCTTGAAGGCGTTTTTGGCCGAACTCACTTTCTATAATCCAATCAGTAAATTTTTTTTTGTGATTTTTAAAGGCGATTTTGTAAAAAATGTCTTCAATATTCCATAAACAAAACTTGGATGGGATACTTGAAGGCGTTTTTTGCTCAAAATGCCTTTAATATTCCCAACCATAAATTTTAATGGTCGGATTATTGAAGGCGGCTATATCCAAAAATGTCTTCATAAACATTTTGTTAGGGATTAATGAAGGCATTACCCGTAGGAAAACGGCCTTCATAATCCATTCGATTAATTTTTAGTTAGTATTATTGAAGGCGTTTTTTACCCAAAATACCTTTAATATTTCACACAATAATTTTTTGGGAGGATTATTGAAGGTGATTTTAGTAAAAAACGTCTTCAATGTTTTCTGTTATGGGTGATTGAAGGTGTTTTCTTACTAAAAACGCTTTCATTAATCGCAAATATATTTGATACTGTATATGTGAAGTCAGTTGTAAGTTTATGTCCAGAAAAACGTTTGCTGTCAATTGTATATTTATGCCCAGAAAATATTTGGTTTATATATCTGATACTATAAATTATATTTTAGAATTTACATAATAAACATTGTTGTATTTCAATAAATTGACCACACATTCAAAATTAAAACTGATAACGTTGCCATATTAATATACTTTTCTGAAATAATCATACTCAGTAATTTATTAAGTACACATAGTGTATTCATATTAAGTATAACAATAATATTAAATCAATACCCCCAATGTACAAATTGAATGGTGTGGTCATAAAATTATGTAACACTATCTCTCACATAAAACGAAGGACATAATATCCACATTCAGTATTATCGGGTTGATGAGGTACCTGAAAATTAAATTTAGTCAGTTTAAAAAATATTTATCTATATAAACTCAGTATTAAAAGAATATATTTCACATTTACCGGTAATGATACCCATTTCAGATTCTTTATCCTCTTATTGAATACAGATATTACCCTAAATTGAAAAGAAAAAAATTAGTGGGAACATAAATAAAATTACTTATGAAGAAATAAAACATATATAATATAATAAAGTACCGTAATACATCTTTATAAAAGTTTAAATGTCGGGGTTAGGCATCGTCATTAGATTAACTGAATTAAGAAGGTATGGCGTTAAGGATTTGGTGTCAATCACAATAAGTACCCGATAACAAATGCAAAATAATAACAATGACTTACTCAGAATACGCATCAGATCATAGAATGGAGCAGGTTTGAGTAATTAAGGTTGGAATATAGCTTATTACGCATTATACGGAAGTAAATAATAATCAACTAGTCTTTTCATACATAGGATCACATGATTAGCACGATACATGACTGTACCACTTTGCTCACTAATGAAATTAGGGTCAATGAATCTAAATCTGTTCGTCAACTATCTCCCCTTTAGCTCTCTATATCGAAGCTACACGATAACAATCAACATTGCTGGTTAGTATTACACCCTAATACTAATTTACTACATATTAAATGTGCATATTTGTATTTATAAGCTAACCTCATATAAGCAACAATTTCAGCAGCTGATAATTCATCTATTTCACAAAATTCTTTTACCTGATTCACACCAATGAAAGAAAATGATTTTTTATCAAATAAGTCTTCCTTAGACTCAATAAATATGAAGTTTCTACCAGATAAATGCTCCAGCGAATATTTTGTTAACTCATCCATGAAAGCTTGGGCAAAGGTCATACTTTAGTTTGAACATCCTCCTACAATATTTAATGAAATATAAGTATTAAAACCAAATCAATCAATATAAGAAACAAATTAATATTCAAATTATAAACAATATCATACTTCTTGGGTGGTAACGGATGATGGGATCACTTCTTTACTTGCAACGGAAGCTTCTCGTACAGGAACAATGCTATTAGGTTAGGCTACTAGCATAACCTACTGTATTGCTGCCAACATGGACTCCAAACTTCATATTTACTAATTTTCACATAATTTTTAAGTTAATAAATTATCTAGTCGTCTTTACAAAGTTTAAAAACCCTTATCATTAAAAAAAATAACATTATTTTTTTATTGTTTTTGCAAGAAATTTAAAATTTTAACTTCTTTTCTATCAATTTTACAAAAATAATTATAAATATATAAATATATAAATATGCAATATAAGTATTATTAAACTTCATCTTTATCACTAAAACCTAAAAATTCTAAGATTTCATCTTTATTGCAGAATCAAAAGTTCTCATTGACTATATATCCCTTTGTCTTGTACTTGAAGAAATGGAACGAAAAATCCTTTGCCTAGATTTGTAACCTATAAATCCTATTGGTTCATGTGACTATTAAAAGTAGTCATCTACTTGAGAGTTTATTTTTTCCATAAAAATAACCACTAAAATTTTGAAATTAAAAAAGATTTAAATAAAATCATGTTAAAATATATCATTTTAAAATGCTAGTATTTATAAATATTTTTTAAAATTTAATTAATTAAATATTGATGAGATAAAAAAAATTATAAAATATAATAATATTAAAAATAAAAAATATAAATATAAAGAAGTAATATGAGTGTCATTAAATTTATAAAAATATATAAATAATATTAATAATATGAAAATAAATAAATTAGAACTAAAACATGATTTTTTTTTTTTAAGTTTTGTATTATTAATGGATCATGTGAGATAAAATGAAAATAATTTTGAAAAATTATCCATTTAGATAGAATTTTAAGAGAGAATTTGAAATTCTTATATTTCTTTTCGAAATTTCTCTTAATAATTTTTTTTATCAAAACAAATAAGTTAATTTTTTTACTTTTAAAAGCTTTGATTGAATTGAAAATGAAACTCTTTTCCAAATATTAATCCAAAGCTTCCATTTAACATTAGCTTTTGTTTTTGTTTTTAATGAGAGGGTAGCTTTCATGATTTGCAAAGCCAAATACAAATTCAAAAACGCTAATTACAATCCCTATTACATACTAAAACATGAAACTAGCAATGTGAATCGAAATTGTATGATAATAACCTTAATCTCTTTTAATTGTTGATTACATTTTTAGTTTACTTGAAATTTCTTGTCTTGCTTAATGGTGTTTTTGCCCCATGATCGCGCCACCCATTTTGCAGAAACAACATATATGCAAGGTGTTTGATAGAATGCCTAAACCAATTTGGAATTTCAAGTTCTATTTTGTTTGTTGTTTCCTTTTAAAAGTCAAGTTATGGAGCTAGCTAAAGTGGAGAACTGGAGACTGTCCGAAAAAGGAAATAGTGAAGTTTTTTGGGTTCACATTTTCGTGTTCATCATTTAATTTGCAATTGGGATGTAAACAAGAATTTTTATTTGTATTTTGTTTGGCAAAACGGAGAAAATGTCGTCTCAACTGAAAAAAAAGAGTGGATGTCAAACTCTAATTAAATACGGAGCATTTCGTCTACATTTTTTATTATAATTTTAAAATTATTTAATCATAATAAAAAATTTATATAAAAATTTATTATTTCTAAGTGTGAGTTTTATATAGATTTTTTATATACTTTACATAATTTTGAATAAAGGTTGTAAACAAATAAAACATTTAACGAAAAGTTCGTAAATATATTTAATTTTTA
This sequence comes from Durio zibethinus, assembly GCF_047325235.1. Taxonomy (NCBI): domain Eukaryota; kingdom Viridiplantae; phylum Streptophyta; class Magnoliopsida; order Malvales; family Malvaceae; genus Durio; species Durio zibethinus. The sequence continues at coordinate 20,460,638 of NC_143182.1, forward strand.
TTTATTTATTAAATTTAATAAATGATCATAAATAATATTTTAAAATTTATTAATTAAAAAAATAAATTATAAATATAATAAAATTTATTTATATTTGATTCATTTGTGAAAATTAATAGAGTATTTAATAAACAATTCATGAAATATGTTTGATTTTTATTTTTTCTAATTTTAATAAACAATCACAAATAATATTTTATAATTTATTAATTAATTAAATAAATTATGAATATAACTATATTCGTTCATCTATTTATATTTAATTCATTTATAATTATAATTGATTAAATATATTTAAAAAAATTGTAAAGAGTATGCCCCCAAATAAATGACGGCTTTTGCGTGGACATGGACCACGATGAAAAGAGACTTTTATATTCATTCCGCTATTTACACTTGAGTTAACAATTTTATTTTATTTGATAAATTTAAATTATTTTTTAAAATTTAATAATTTAAAAAATATTTATTTTATTAAAAAAATTCATTAAAAAAAATAACTTCTTCCAACATGGCACATTTTGTGTCTATTTTTACTACATGTGGAATGTCCACGTCATATTTTATATTTTATGTTTTATTCAAAACTTATTCTAAATATGCTAACAAAATAATTCATGAAATATTCTATTTGCATTACCTTTAATCTGAAAATCACCAAAAATAATATGTGAAGTGGAAAAATTCAATGAAATCAGAGTATAGTAGTAAAAATTAATATTCATCTATAGCATAGTAGCAAATTTACCCATTATCCTAAATTTTTTTGTTGAATATCTAGCTTGGTATGTTTATCTAGCTTCCAAAAGTGTACATTCTATAAATTTGGAGTTTTTAGTGTGAATTTTGTTGTACTAGTTTTTATTGTCACATGAGTACACGTGAATACTTATTTTTATTTATTTTTTTAAAATAAATATGTACAAATATATATTAGTATATTGTACAAATACTTAAAATTAATACATTGGCCTAAAAACTACTTTGAAATTAATAAATTGTATAATAACATGTAAAGTTTGTCTTAGGTGCAAGATATAATAGATTAACATAAAACTTATTACTTTTAATGTTAATGTAAAATTAAAACTTTGAAGAAAAAGGTCTTTAAATAATAATTATATATCAAATATATAATTGTATAATGTATAAATAATTGAAATTAATTAAAGGCATGTTAATCGTTCAAAAAGTAAATAAATAAAGTGCATGTTAACAAGTAAAAGTTTATTTCATGAGCATAAAATATCATATTAACATAAAGTTTATTACAACCATTCAAGTTATTCAATCTGAAGGATAATTTTATAATATAACGAATAAGATTATATATATCATAAATAATGTGGAAGACTTGATTTAGCAAAAGCATAATAAAAGCATTTTTGTGTAAGTGTTACGAAAGCGATGCCGATTTGATTCACTGGTTGGGGACAAGATCATGCATTTGAAAATTATTCACTATCCACAGCATAAGTCTTGAAACACTAAAGCATGAGATTTCTCATAAAGTTTCATTTTCTATGCTGATCTCTCTCTTTCCTCTTTTATTGACAGTGTGACTCATCACATAGTCTCACACATGAATCAGACTTATCTCATTCTTAGTTTAGATAAACGTATTCATCTCTTTCATCATGGCTAAATTCCATAATGAATATTAAGAGAGGAAGAGACTTCAACAAGAGCCTTTTTGTCATCTCCATACTATGGCAGAAAGCCATTCTTTCTTTCTTGTTTGCTATGGTTGAAATGCCATACATTAAAGTTTTTGTAAAGAAGTAACTGCATATATTTTTACATGATTGAACCATAGCATTTTAACTACCCAAGGCAATTTTCTTTTTTCAAAACCAATAAACAAAAAACTGCCCAAAGCAGTTTCCATTTATTGGATAAATCTTTAACCCATGAATGGGCAGGTTATTTTAACATCTCCCACTCACAAAAAATGGGTGGCAAACTCTCAAGATCAATAGAATGTTTCCTCTACTCTTTGCAATGGGTTCATAAAAGAAAATAAGTCGTGCGACTAGCATACTTCGAGAGGTTAGTTGCTTTATGATTGTTAAATGTATATAACAGCTTAATATCACATCTAGTCACTTATATAATTGTTAGGTATCAAGTACAAATAGAGTAAGTACGCAACACCCTAGATTCATTTTGTCACATATCAAGTTCCTCGTGATCTCTCTTTTATCATATTGCATGAGATACTTGTATATTCACAATTATGTGCGATGTCTCAAGCATAATTGGCTGGTCTATGAATACAACCAAATGTGACACCAAAATGATCTTCCCTTACTCTAGAATCTCTCCACTTTAATTCAATTGCTATCCAGATATGTCCTATTACATTGAATTATCCATGATCATTGGCAACATTCTAAGATAACTAACATTAAATTGAAACTTTAAGAAATAGTCGAAAGTCCTTAAGGATACTAAATATGAGATCCTCTGATTTCAAAGGTCTTACACAATAAGAAACAAAGATTTATTCTTCTGTTACCCTTATTAGTTGAATAATGCTCATATGGTATGAAACACATGTTACGGTATTACTCTTATTTTCTTATGAAGCGTAAGTTTTTATCATTATATATTAATACCGTACAAGTGATAGTTCAGATACTCATAGTATCTAACTTGAGTTCACAACTCTACTTGATTTCACATAATCAATCGAACTTTCACCTGGCATTTCAGACAAACAAAATGAACTGTGGGATTATTCACTTTCGATCACAAATCTTAATATCAAGTGACTTAATCTTGATCCTTTATCAAGGTGATTCTGTTTTAAACTTGGGTTCTTAATCCATAGCTTCAAACTAATCTCATCTCTATGGTGCCAAACCATTGAGGTGATTACCTGTGTAAGAAGTCCAATCGTTTGTCCAACATACTTATCAAATCATATTGTATATGTATATATATATATACATGTGTGCATTCTTCACAAAATAAAGTACTAAACTTTAATGGCATTAATTGCATTCAATAGAAGTCAACTCAAATGGGAAAAATCATAGTATATGAAACATCTTGATCGATACATCCTTATGTAGGCAAGTCTAGAGATTTCATGTGGCTATAAAACATATCTATCAACATTGGCTTAGTTAATGGATCTACAATTATCTCATGCATAGAAATGTACTTGTCTTGACATCTAGGTTGGAAGAACCTACCCATTAGACATAAAAATTATAGATTGTCACCAATCTTTTTTATCTAGATATGATTGGCTACCTATGTAAATCTATCCACTTTAAGGTTATCCTAAGACTAAGCTAAAGGTTCTTAAAAAGAATAGGTTCTAATCTACATCATCAAAACTAAAGTTCAGGAGTCAATTACATGCAGGAAAGGAATTAAAACCTCTTTATGCCCAAAATTTGTACCAAATTAATTGTATTATCTTACCTAAAACTTAATCAAAGATGGTTTTTATAATGCAAATTAAAATCATAACATGGTGATACACAAAATTCTATCAAAACATCAAATAATCATGTAATCATGTAATCATGCAATAAATATTAAATCATACCATGCAAAAATTATCATACAAATATATTATAAATCATACAAAATATTATGTAATAATATCGTACCTAGATCATGCTAAAATATTCACACAAGAATGTCATGCAAATATATTAATTATCAGGCGATAATAACAATCATGTAAATATGCAAATCAAATATAATCAAACAAATATGTTAGTAATATAATCATGCAATTATGCACACAATAAATTTAAAAATATGCAATTAGAAACCATTCAAAATTAATATAATATCATATCATGCAATAAATATAAAATCATGCAATAATAATAATCATGCAAATAAATATATTAATAATCATACAATCACATAAATAAATTAATTAATAATTATGCAAATAGACATGCAATTAAATATACAATCATGCAATTAACAATGTAAAACATGCAATTAAATATCTGATCATGCAATTAAATATATAATCATGCAATTAACAATATAAAACATGCAAATATATATTATCATGCAATTAACAATATAAAACATGCAATTAAATATATAATCATGCAATTAACAAAAAAATGCAATTAAATATATTATCATGCTATTAACAATATAAAACATGAAAATAAATATATTATCATGCAATTAACAATATAAAACATGCAATTAAATATATTATCATGCAATTAATAATATAAAACATGCAAATAAATATATTAGTAATTAAGCAATTAAATATATTAATAATTATGCAATCAAATTAAATATAATTATACAAATAAATATATTAATAATCATGTAAAAATATTAATAAATAACACAAATAAACATATTAATCATGCAAACAAATATGTTAGGCAAATAAATTGTCATGCAAATATAATATTAATCATGCAAATTCACGCAAAAATACATACAATGTAATAAATATAAAAATTAGAGTAAGAAATTAAAAAATATTATAAAAGTTATGCAAAAATCACAAAAAAAATAAAAATAAAAGCAAACATCACCTCAATGATCATGGGTTCCAACAATTTTTCACATTTTAAAAATTAATACTTCCTACTATAAATCTTAGCCTTTTTTTTATCAAAAACTCCAAATAGATCTTCTCGCAAAATTTTTTTGCTTAATTGCTTTTTCCATGTTGATTCAAAATTTTACTCAATTTTTCTCTCTTTTCAATGATTTCTATTTGATCTTGAAGTGAATTGTCATGAGGCCTCCTTTTCTTGATCTTAGATTCAAGGTTCTTGTATAAGGATTGAATTCCTTTTAATTTGAAAGAAATTAATTCAACCGAATCTAGGATTTTTCTCTAAATTTTATTCTCTGTGCAATTTTTTTTTTCAATAGATTAAGCCCCAAGTCTTTCCAAAATTATTTAACCATTAAAATTGAAATTTGAGAAAGAATCCAAAAGTTAAATTGAATCCAAGATTTTTCACGCAAAAATCCCACATTTTTTTATTTTTACCTTTTTTTTTACCAATTGACTTTGACTTTTTTGATTAAAAAAATAAAAATTAAACTAAAAAATTAAAACACAAATAAAATCTAGGACTTAATCTTTAGGTCCAAAATTTACTTTTTTAATTAAACCTAATTGCACAATCAAAATAAAAAATCGAAGCCTAATGAATTTCAAAAGAATTCTTGGACAAAATAGGGTGTCTACAGTACTTGTTCACTTTCTTTTGTGCAACCATGTCTCTCACAAATTTATATTTAGTATCTTTATATTTGGTTTTTGGGATCAGTTTGTGAATGTGATTCTGTTTAACTATCACAATTCACTGACATTGAATTAGACTTATCTTTCTCAATTCCCAAAAGATTAAAAAATCTCATAAGCATGTAGACACCCAATTTTGTCCAAGCCCGAATCATTTGGGCCTAGTCCAAATGGGTAGGTCCACCTTGTTTTTTTTTATTATTATTTTGTATTTTATATTTTATTATTTTTATTTTTATTTTATATTATATATATTTTTTTCTTTATATTTTATGTATTTATTATTCATTTATTTATTATTACTATTTATTAATATATATTTATTTTATTTATTATTTTTATTATTTATCTGTTGATATATATGTATTATTATTTATCTATTTATATATGATTATTTATCTATTTATATATATTATTATTTATCTATTAATTAATATATTATCCTTATTATTATCTTTTTTTATTTTATCATTTTTTTCTTTTCTTTTCTTCTTTCTTTTACCCGATTGGAGCTGGATTAGGATAAAAATTTGAGTGCGAGATTCAATCAGAATCCATATTGGATTCAAAGACTGAATCTCAATCCAAAAGGGAATAGGGATTGATCAAAAACTCTTCAGATCAATCTTTATAAATAGATTTACGGATCAAAGGACTGAGATAGAGAAAGAAAGGCAGACTGAGAAGAAACAGAATCTAAAGAAAAGGTTTGGGTGTGTTAGAACAGTTCTAGGAATCGCTGGGGATTTTTTAGAAATTTTTTTGGTGAATTTTTTTTTGAAAATTTTTAAAAGATTTCTAGATTTCGGTTGAATTTTTTGACGAATGTTGAATTTTTCGTTGACTATTCCAGTCAAGTTTGAAGTTTTCGGCTACCATTTTCAGAAACCGATCAGTTTTTCGGTGAACTTCCGACGAAAAATCTAGATTTCGACAAAACTTTTCAGAATCCGACGGCTATTCAACCAGAGTTCTTCAGGTTTTTAGAGAGAAAAAAGAGAAGAAGAAGGAAGAGAGAGAGAGGGAAATAGGATTTTGCTAAAAAAACAAAGGAATCAGCCTTATATATCCTCCCAAAATGACGTCATTTCTACGTTAAGTAACCTAGAGGATCCGCGCGTTTTGTCAATATCCAACTCGACTCGAGCGTCGACCCGCTTTCGACCCACGTGTGACCCGCGCCTCCGAGCCGTAAGCCGAGCTGAGCCATTCCATTTTTTTTTCATTTTATTTTTTTATATATTTATTTATTTATTATTATTGTTATTATTGATTAGATTATATTTGTTTAATATTTTTTCCTTTATTTTTATTTTCATTTTTATTTTATATTTTTTTTCTTTAAATAATTTTAAAAAAAATTTTGGGGAAAAGTTGAAAGTATCAATTTTCTTTGAAATTAAAGTTTACACAAAATATTTTTGGAAAAAAGTTAAAAGTATCAATTTTTCTTACAGATAAATTTTCAAAAAAAGGATTTTTGAGGAAAAATTGAAAGTATCAATTATCCTCGAAATTAAAGTTTTCAAAAAAATATTTTTGGGGAAAAGTTGAAAGTATCAATTTTCTTTGAAATTAAAGTTTACACAAAATATTTTTGGAAAAAAGTTAAAAGTATCAATTTTTCTTACAGATAAATTTTCAAAAAAAGGATTTTTGAGGAAAAATTGAAAGTATCAATTATCCTCGAAATTAAAGTTTTCAAAAAAATATTTTTGGGGAAAAGTTGAAAATATCAATTTTTCTTAAAAATAAGTTTTCAAAAATGAATTTTTGAGGAAAAGTTGAAAGTATCAATTTCCTCAAAATTAAAGTTTCAAAAGAATATTTTTGGGAAAAAGTTGAAAGTATCAATTTTTCCTGCATAAAAACAATCATTTTTTCTTCCTTTTTTTATTTTTTTTAATGTTAAATAATCCGACGACGGAGCCTCTGCAAGTAAAACAGTAGTTTCTTGCCTATTTTTGAGGTGAGGGAATTTTCTCAATTTTTTGCTAAAAGTATTAGAGTCAATTGAGAATAATTTCCAATAACTAATTACTTGATAAATTTTTAAGGCTTATTGGATAACACAAAATTAAGCTGGTACCATCTTTTGATGGGCGTTGTGAGGGTGCTATAACCTTTCTCACACGTAACCGAACTCTCGAACCCTGTTCTAGTTAGTAGACCTAAACTTATTCTTTTAAGGACTCTTAAACTTAGGTGTTCCCTAAAAGGATAGATTCCTTAGGTGACAATCGCACCTAGATAAAAAAAATTGGTGGAAACTCCTTAAGTCAATGTCTAACGATAGATCCCCGAATCTAGACGTTATGATAGCTTAGCAACTCCACTGGGGAATCTTCAAGAGTTAGGCCAGCAAATAAATTTGTGTTATCCAAAAGCCTAATAAAATTGAACTTTTTGTATATATTTTTTATTCATTCATGTTTATTTACTTTATCAATTATGTCTTTCATATGCATATGCATAACATGAGCGCTATACTTGAGCTCCATCCCTCTAGGAGGGAGTAAAGTACCTATTGCTTTCGTGAGGTTTAATGCCTCCGTAATGGCTAGCGAAATACTCCCATTCAAATTGAACCTTTTTCGCTTGTAGCCTGTAATGGGTGAGGATTAGGGTGCCTTACTAGTCTGTGATGGACAATGATGTAAGGAGCAATTTAGAAACCTTTAGACTTTAACCTTGAACCACATATAGTGAACCTTAGAAGTGCCTAAACCTAAGATAGAGCCCTTTCTACCCAATGATAGGTATACCCTGAAACTAGGACAAAATAAGAATGTTTATATAATCATTTTGATTATCTGACTTTATGCATCATTTTCATTATCATATGTAACATTATGCATCGACATCACTTTCAATTCATATGTGAAACTGACCATGTTGTTTGTCTGATTTTGTGCGTATGTATTATTTTCATGATCATGTTTTAGCATTATCATTTGCATCCGTTTCATATTAAATTTCATTCATGAAAATGTACATTTCATTCGTCTATCAACGTATCATACATAAAGCATAGCATAGCATTTTTAATCATGATTGTGGTGCTAAAGGTTCAAGGATAGCTCCATCTAGTAAGAACCCTATCCATCGATATAACACAAGAGCTAAAGCCAGACAAATGGAGTAAGAAAACTCTCACAGATTTGAAAAGCTAGAAAAAGCACAGGAAAAGATTGAGAATGAGTTAAGTAAAATTTTAGATGTTATCAACAAGTTAAATAAGGGGAAAAAAGTAGAAAGGAACACAAGCCAACAAGGTCCTGTATCGCAAGAAGTGACTGACCCTCTATATCCACCTAGTTTTGGTCCACCTCAAGCCCAGTCTACACAAGAGGTTCCACCACAACACTTCACATATCCTATATATCCTGGAATGCCATCAGCTTCTAATCTAAGACGTTACCATAGCTATATGAATCCTGTCTTTACTGAAAAGGTAGTTGAACCAAATCAACTCCCTGATCTGGATTAACTGAAAGGAAAGGACAAGGAAAAGATAAAAGTGGAAGCCTAAAAAAATTCTAAAATTAGTATGCTAGAACAAAGGCTACGAGCTGTGGAAGGAATTGATTTCTATAGTTCAATCGATGCTGTTGGGCTTTGCTTAGTCCCTGAAGTGGTCATTCCTCCTAAGTTTAAAGTACCAAATTTTGAAAAACATGATGGCATAAAGTGCCCAAAAACTCATATTATCATGTATTGTCGAAAGATGACAGCCCATGCTAAATAATGAAAAGCTACTAATACATGTTTTCCAAGACAGTCTTACTAGTTTTGCTGTTAGGTGGTATATCCAATTAGACAGAAATTGCATCCATTTTTAGAGTGACATGGCCCATGATTTTATCAGTCAATATCGACATATCATGGATTTAGCCCTTGATCGTTTGTTTTAACAAAACCTAGAGAAAAAAGCCAATGAGACTTTTAAAGAGTATGCCCAAAAGTGGAGGGATATTGCTTTTCAAGAACAACCTCTTCTGACTGAGAAAAAAACTACAGCTTTATTTATCAGCACTTTGAAATCTCCCTATTAAGAAAAGATGATAGGGAATGCAACAAAGAATTTCGTCGACATAGTGATATCTAGAGAAACTATTGAAAGTGCCATAAAAATGGAAAGTTGAAAGGAGGAGAAACCAAGAAGGCATCAGAAAAGAAAGAAACTGAAGCTCAAGCTGTGAGCTTTGATAAACAATAATTCAAAGGTTACCAACTCTATCTACCCCAAAGTTACTCTCTATACTATCTTGTTGTGAATAATGCCTCATCCTACCCATACCAGCTAGTTCCACAACCACCTTATTCATCCACACACCGATCAAATTTTAGCCCTCAAGATCTTACATATAGCCTTAACATTCAAGCTCCTGCAAGAACATAAATTCACCCTACTAACCCAGTAAGTGGTTCACGAGAACAATAGACTACTTAAGAAAAATCTGTATTTGATCCAATCTCCATGACTTATATGGAGTTATATCGAGAACTCTATAATAGCCATTTGATTGCCCCCAGCCATGTGGAGCCACTTAAGCCACCCTATCCTAAGTGGTATGATCTTATAGCCCACTGTGACTACCACTATGGAATTACTGGCCATTCTACTAAAAATTGCACTACTTTAAAGCATAAGGTGCAACGGTTGATCAATGATGGAATGGTAAGTTTTGATCAAGAAAAAGCAACAACACCTGATGTTAGTGCTTTGAGTGACAATCAAGAACATATTGGTTAGAAAGGGTCCAAAGAGTCACAATGAATTGAGGGGTAAGATGTCAATAGAGATTCTTCACCTGATCGCATAGGGGGATAATTTCGAAGAATCAAGATAAGGCTGGTTGAAGGTTTTGTTTTTTATTTCTTTTCGAGTAATGTTAGATTTTTTTTTGCAATATGACTTCACTTGTTATCATTTTAATAAAGGTAAGTTAATGCATTTCATTACATTTTCCCTTTCACTCGACCATTATTCCATACTCTGTTACCTTTCATAACTTTACATTCTCATTCTCAAATTTCAGATGATAAGTATTTAGACAATGATAACAATAATTTTGAGATTTAATTTTGAGAACTCATCCACATTAATATAAGGAGATCATTTGAGCAAAAAAGTAAGCTGTTACAAGAGGTGAAATAGATATGTCTTGAAAATGTGCAATCTTTTATACAGGTTCATGAGCTTTGTTCAATAGATGATGTTCAAGAAAAGTATTCACAACTGAGATAAAAAAATTGCCATCTTTCTTTTACCATTCGAAAAACCATTTATTGCTACCTTTTTAAGGCTATTATGATTTCTTTTTCTGAAGAACCCTAACCAAGGATCACCCTCTACACTAGGGGATAATTTTTTAAAAAAATATCACAAAAGGTCTCAAAGATTGGAAAGAGAAAGAAAAGCAAAAGAAAAAAAATAAATGCCACACATGATTTGGGGTAAAGTAATGAGAATCCTTTGTGTGAGAAAAAATAGTGAAATGATGTGGGGGTAAAATGCCAAGATGCATCAAATGACCCTTTGGTTTTGAACCTTTTTAATACATTTTTTGAGCCTATTATATCCATTTCTTTTATGAACCCTCACTTGACCAACATTACAACCTTGAAAAGTCCATTTGGATCAAATGTGAATGCTCAAATTAAATGATCATATATTAGGCGAAGGCATCTCATGATGAAACAATAGAATAATGCTACATTGCTTTAAAGTTTCATGTGTGGAAAGATATTAACAATGGATGAAAAATGAGAAAAAAGAAAAGAAAATAATGAAAAAAAATGGAAAAAATGAAAAAAAAATGAAAGAAAGAAAAAAAATGAAAAAAAAATTCAAATTGATAACCTAAAAAAGTGATTTGGGTAGAAAAAGATCATGTCAAATGGTTCACATGAGTGGAAGATCAAAGACATCTGAAGATCCTTTAAAGACTGAGGCAAAGTTCACCAAGCTCAAAATGTCTTCAATAGTAAATAAAATGAGTTTTTGAAAAAGAATCCTAGATTAATGTTGAGAATTATCTGGATATTCATCGTTGGACATACCATTCATCCCAATGACATGTATCCAATTTATTTCCTTTCCCATTTGTTTTGTACCAAAATAGATCTTCATTGATTATCTTTACCATAATTCACTTTGTGTTCTCTTATTGTTACATCCCTAGAATAATCAAGAAAATGTATGAGTGCATTATATTTGTCAAAAATTGAAATGATGATGAATGAATGACAATGTGCATAAAAAAGGTATTGCATTCTTTTAAAAAGAAATCTAAGCTGATAGTGGTAACAAAGTGAAGAAATGGTAGAAACCTAAAAGAGATAATTTGGAAGGATATATGATGTGACCAAATAGAGAACATGATGATGGATTGGACAATAAAATGAAGATGGGGTAAATCTTAAAAAGTGGTATAACCAAGTGATGAGAATAAGGATGAATTGGCCGATATGACTTGCAAGTTATGATTGAATGATGAAAGTAATCAGTGGACAAAGTTTGTTTTGGAATGGTTAATACACCTATAAGTAATGACCCAGTGATGGTGGATGAAACTTGTTTTGAAATCTGTTAGTGCTGAGAAGTCCATGAATGGTGGTCAAGTGATGATCGATTGATGAAACTTGTTCCAAAGTATTGAGAAATTGAACAAGGAAGACACGCGAAATGGTGGAGTTTTGAGAGCCATATCACCACAATTATTTAGAATTTTGTTACATAGACATTCGTATTACATGCATCATGGTTGCATCGTCACTTGAATAGTACATGCACATGAATTAAACTTTGTTTGGACATGCATGGCACTATGAGAATATAGGTTACCATATTTACATCATTAAGAAGGCATTTGCATCTTTGGTCATAACATTCATTCATACAAATTTTTTAGTCACTTGAAAAAATTATGAATATTTTGATGAGAATTTTTTAGAACTCAAATGAGAATCTTTGAGTTTCAAAATGAGAACCTTAGAGGAGTGAAACCCTAAAGTTCATCGAATGTGAATCTTCAAACTAGAATGAAAAGTTTTAAACTTTTGGATGTGAATCTCCAAAATACAAAGCTTCAACTTTTTGGATATGAATCTCTAAATTTTTTAAATGAGAACCTTTGAACTTAGATGTGAAACTCTAAGTTTTATTACTGAGCCTTTGAACTCAAATGAGAAGCTTTGAATTTTTGGATGTGAATCCTAAGGTTGCCAAATGTGAACCTTTAAAAACCCTTGAACTTTTGGATGTGAGCCTCCAAAATTCAAATAGGATCTTTGATGCAAGTCTTACAAGTTGCAAATGCAAATCATGAAATCTTGCAAATTTGAACAAAACTAAAATCTTGAGAATCAAATTTCAATAAATTCTTATGAAGTTGGAAGGTTCTTGCGAATCTGAACCTATGAATGTTGAACTCAAATTATGAATCTTTGAGTTCCCATTACAAAATTTCTTCAATCACGATCTATAACTCCTTTGGACATGATTGTGAAGGAGCAATTTACTTTTCAAAGTCGTGGTGCCTCTATTTAGAGGAGTAATTTACTTTTCAAAAGTTGAGGTGCCTCTGTTTAGAGGGGCAATTTACTTTTCAAAGTTGTGGTGCCTCTGTTTAGAGGAGCAATTTATTTTTCAAAGTTGAGGTGCCTCGATTTAGAGGAGCAATTTACTTTTCAAAGTTGTGGTGCCTCTATTTAGAGGAGCAATTTACTTTCCAAAGTCGTGGTTGCCTCTATTTAGAAAAGCAATTTACTTTTCAAAGTTGTGGTGCCTTTGTTTAGAGGAGCATTTATTTTTGATGTCATGGTGCTTCTGCTTAGAGAATTTATTTATTTTTCAAAGTTGTTGAGCCTCTGATTAGAGGAGCCATTTATTTTTTAAAGTCGTTGAGCCTCTAATTAGAGGAGCCATTTATTTTTCAAAGTCGTTAAGCTTCTGATTGGAAGAGCCATTTATTTCTCAAAGTCGTAGAGCCTCTGCTTAGAGGAGCTTTAATCAAAATTAAAAAAAAATTACCTCCATTTAGAGGAGCTTTGTTTATGCTTTTCAAAGTCATTAAGCCTCTGATTAGAGGAGCTTTATTCATTTTCAAAGTCATTGAGCCTCCGATTAGAGGAGCATTGTTTATGTTTTTCAAAGTCGTTGAGCTTCTACTTAGAGGAGCTTGATCAAATCTTAAACACAAAAAAAAAAAATGTCGAGTTGAGTCTTGAATGGGTGTCTACGTCTTTGCGTAATTTTTGTTTCACAAAAAATGTGCAAAGAGGGGCAACTGTAGACACCCAATTTGGTCCAAGCCCGGATCATTTGGACCTGGTCCAAATGGGTAGGTCCACCTTGTTTTTTTTTATTATTATTTTGTATTTTATATTTTATATTTTATTATTTTTATTTTATATTTTTTTCTTTTATATTTTATGTATTTATTATTCATTTATTTATTATTACTATTTATTAATATATATTTATTTTATTTTATTACTTTTATTATTTATCTGTTGATATATATATATGTATTATTATTTATCTATTTATATATTATTATTTATCTATTAATTAATATATTATCCTTATTATTATCTTTTTTTATTATTTTTTTTATTTTATCATTTTTTTCTCTTCTTTTCTTCTTTTTTTTACCCGATTGGAGCTGGATTAGAATAGAAATTTGAGTGCGGGATTCAATCAAAATCTATATTAGATTCAAAGACTGAATCCCAATCCAAAAGGGAATAGGGATTGATCAGAAACTCTTCTAATCAATCCTTATAAATAGATCCACTGATCAAAGGACTGAGATAGAGAAAGAAAGGTAGACGGAGAAGAAACAGAAGCTAAAAAAAGGGTTTGGGTGCATTAGAACAGTTCTAGGAATCAATGGAAATTTTTTAGAATTTTTTTTTGGTGAATTTTTTTTTTGAAAATTTTTTAAAAATTTCCAAATTCTAGTTGAATTTTTTGGTGAAGGTTGAATTTTTCGACGACTATTCCGATCAAGTTTGAAGTTTTCGGCCAACTTCCCAGTTTTCGATTACCATTTCCAGAAATCGATCAATTTTTTGATGAACTTCCGGTGAAAAACTCAGATTTTGACAAAAATTTTAAAAATCCGACCGGTATTCAATCAGAGTTCTTCGGGTTTTTAAAGAGAAGAGAGAGAAGAAAAAAGAAGAGAAAGAGAGGGAAAGAGAATTCTACTGAAAAAACAAAGGAATTAGCCTCATATACCCTCCCAAAACAATGTCGTTTCTACATTAAGTAACCCAGAGGATCCGCGCGTTTTGTCAAGATCTGACCCGACCCGAGCATTCGTTTTCTACCCGCGTGCGACCCGCGCCTCTAAGCCGTTAGCCGAGTCGAACCGACACCCCTGAGTCGCGTCTTCAAGCCGTTTTTCTTCCTCAAGCTGAGCCGAGCTAAGCCGCTCCAGGTTTTTTTTTATTTTATTTTTTTTACATATTTATATATTTATTTATTATTATTATTATTATTTATTGATTAGATTAGATTTGTTTAATATTTTTTCCTTTATTTTTATTTTCATTTTTATTTTATATTTTTATTTTCTTTAAATAATTTTCAAAAAAAATATTTTTTGGGAAAAGTTGAAAGTATCAATTTTCCTTAAAGATAAATTTTCAAAAAAAAGATTTTTGAGGAAAAGTTGAAAATATCAATTTTCCTCGAAATTAAAGTTTCTAAAAAATATTTTTGGGAAAAAGTTGAAAGTATTAATTTTCCTTGAAAATAAGCTTTCCAAAAAAAATATTTTTGGGGAAAAGTTGAAAATATCAATTTTCCTCGAAATTAATGTTTCAAAAGAATATTTTTGAAGAAAAGTTGAAAGTATCAATTTTTCCTGAACAAAAGCAATCATTTTTTTTCTTCCTTTTTATTTTTTTTAATGTTAAATAATCCAATGACGAAGCCTCTGCAAGTGAAATAGTAGTTTCTTGCATACTCTTGAGGTGAGGGAATTTTTTCAATTTTTTACTAAAAGTATTAGAGTCAATTGAGAATAATTTTCAATAACTAATTACTTCGTAAAATTTTAAGGCTTATTGGATAATACAAAATTAAGTTGGTACCATCTTTTGATGGGCGTTGTGATGGTGCTATAACCTTCCTCACACGTAACCGAACTCTCGAACCCTGTTCTGGTTAGTAGACTCGAACCTATTCTTTTAAGGACCCTTAAACTTAGGTGTTCCCTGAAAGGATAGATTCCTTAGGTGGTCAATCGCACCTAGATAAAAAAGATTGGTGGCGACTCCTTAAGTCAATGTCTAGTGATAGATCCCTGGATCTAGACGTTATGACAGCTTGGCAACTCCACTGGGAAATCTCCGAGACTGGGTAATCTTCGAGAGTCAGGCCAGCAAATATATTTGTCTTATCTAAAAGCCTAATAAAGTTGAACCTTTTGTATAGATTTTTTGTTCATTCATGTTTATTTACTTTATTAATTATGTCATTCATATACATATGCATAACATGAGCTCTATACCCGAGCTCCGTCCCTCTAGGAGGGAGTAAAGTACCTATTGCTTTTATGAGGTTTAATGCCTCTACAGTGGCTAGCGAAATACTCCCATTCAAATTGAACCCTTTTCGCTTGTAGCCTATAATAGGTGAGGATTAGGGTGCCTTACTAGTTTGTGATGGACAATAATGTAAGAAGCAATTTGGAAACTTTTAGACTTTAACCTTGAACCACATATAGTGAACTTTAAAAGTGCCTAAACCTAAGATAGAGCCCTTTCTACCCAATGATAGGTATACCCTGAAACTAGGACACAAGAAGAATGTTTATCTAATTATTTTTATTATCTGACTTTGTGTATAATTTTCATTATTATATGTAACATTATGCATCGACATCACTTTCAATTCATCTGTGAAATTGACCATGTTTTTTGTCTGATTTTGTCCGTATGTATTATTTTCATGATCATGTTTTAGCATTATCATTTTCATCCATTTCATATTAGATTTCAATCATGAAAATGTATATTTCATTCGTCCATCAACGTATCATACCTAAAGCATAGAATAGCATTTCTAATTATGATTGTGGTGCTAAAGGTTCAAGGATAGCTTCATCTAGTAAGAACCTTGTCCATAGATATAACACAAGAGCCAAAGCCAGACAAATGGAACAGGAAAACTCTCACAGATTTGAAAAGCTAGAAAAAGCATAGAAAAAGATTGAGAATGAGTTAAGTAAAATTTTGGATGCTATCAACAAGTTAAATAAAGGGAAAAGAGTAGAAGAGAACACAAGCCAACAAGGTCCTGTATCGTAAGAAGTGACTGACCTCTTATATCCACCTGGTTTTGGTCCACTTCAAGCCCAGTCTACACAAGAGGTCCCACCACAACACTTCACATATCCTATATATCCTGGAATGCCATCAGCTTCTAGTCCAGGACGTTACCATAGCTATGTGAATCCTGTCTTTACTGAAAAGGCAGTTGAACCAATTCAAATCTCTGATCTGGATGAACTAAAAAGAAAAGACAAGGAAAAGATAAAAGTGAAAGCTTAAGAAAACTCTAAAATTAGTATGCTAGAACAAAAGCTATGGGCTGTGGAAGGAATTGGTTTCTATGGTTCAGTCGATGCTGCTGGGCTTTGCTTAGTCCCTGATGTGGTAATTCCTCCTAAGTATAAAGTACCAAAATTTAAAAAACATGATGGCACAAAGTGCCTAAAAACTCATATTACCATGTATTACCGAAAGATGACAACCCATGCTCATGATGAAAAGCTATTAATGCATGTTTTCCAAGACAGTCTTACTGGTTCTGCTGTTAAATGGTATATCCAGTTAGACAAAAATCACATCCGTTCTCGGAGTGACATGACCCATGATTTTATCAGTCAATATCGACATATCATGGATTTGGCCCCTGCTCATTTGTCTTTACAAAACCTAGAGAAAAAAGCCAATGAGACTTTTAAAGAGTATGCCCAGAAGTGGAGGGATATTGCTTTTCAAGTACAACCTCCTCTGACTGAGAAAGAAACTACAATTTTATTTGTTAGCACTTTGAAATCTCTCTATTATGAAAAGATGATAAGGAATGCAACAAAGAATTTCACTGACATGGTGATATCTGGAGAAATTATTGAAAGTGCCATAAAAAATAACCAGTTGAAAGGAGAAAAAACCAAGAAGGCATCAGAAAAGAAAGAAACTGAAGCTCATTGAAGCTCAAGCTGTGAGCTTTGATAGATAACAATTTAGAGGTTACCAACCCTATCCACCCTAAGGTTACTCTTCGTACTATCTTGTTGTGAATAATGCCTCATCCTACCCATACCAGCTAGTTCCACAATCGCCTTATTCATCCACACACCGATCAAATTTTAGCCCTCAAGATCTTACATATAGCCTTAACATTCAAGCTCCTGCAAGAACCCAAATTCGCCCTACAAAATAAGTGATTCACGAAAACAACGGACTACTCGAGAAAAACTTGTATTTGATCCAATCCCCATGACTTATACGAAGTTATATCGAGAATTCTATAATAGTCATTTGATTGCCCCCAGCCATGTGGAGCCACTTAAGCCACCCTATCCTAAGTGGTATGATGCTATAGCCCACTGCGACTACCACTATGGGATTACTGGCCATTCTACTGAAAATTACACTGCTTTAAAGCATAAGGTGCAACGGTTGATCAATGATGAAATGGTAAGTTTTGATTAAGGAAAAGCAACAACACCTAATGTTAGTGCTCTTAGTGACGATCAAGAACACATTGGTCAGAAAGGGTCCGAAGAGTCACAATGAATTGAGGGGCAAGATGTCAATAGAGATTCTTCACCTGATCGCATAGGGGGACAATTTTGAAGAATGGAGATAAGGTTGGTTGAAGGTTTTTTTTTTATTTCTTTTCAAGTAATGTTAGATTTCTTTTTGCAATATGACTTCACTTGTTATCATTTTAATAAAGGTAAGTTAATGCATTTCATTACATTTTCTCTTTCACTCGACCATTATTCCATGCTCTGTTACCTTTCATAACTTTACATTCCCATTCTCAAATTTCAGATGATGAGTATATAGACAATGATAACAATAATTTTGGGATTTAATTTTGAGAACTCATCCACATTAATATGAAGAGATCATTTGAGCAAAAAAGTTAGATGTTACCAAAGATGAAATAGATATGTCTTGAAGATGTACAATCTTTTATAAAGGTTCATGAGCTTTGTTCAATAGATGATGTTCAAGAAAAGTATTCACAATTGAGATGAAAAATGGCCATTTTTCTTTTACCATTCGAAAAACCATTTATTGCTACCCCTTTGAGCCTATTATGATTTCTTTTTTTGAAGAACCACAACCAAGGATCACCCTCTACACTGGGGGGTAATTTTTGAAAAAAATATCACAAAAGGTCTCAAAGATTGGAAAGAGAAAGAAAAGCAAAAGAAAAAATAAATGCCACACATGATTTGAGGCAAAGTAATGAGAATCTTTTATGTGAGAAAAAATAGTGAAATGATGTGGGGGCAAAATGCCAAGATGCATCAAATGATCCTTTGGTCTTGAACCTTTTTAATACATTTTTTGAGCCTATTATATCCATTTCTTTTATGACCCCTCACCTTGACCTACATTACAACCTTGAAAAGTCCATTTGGATCAAGTGTGAATGCTCAAATTGAATAATCATATATTGGGTGAAGGCATGCTCATGATGAAACAATGAAATCATGCTACATTGCTTTAAAGTTTGATGTGTGGAAAGATATCAACAATGGATGAAAAATGAGAAAAAAGAAAAAAAGATGATGAAAAAAGAAAAAATGGAAAAAAAAAAAGAAAGAAAGAAAAATGAAAAAATGAAAAAAAGATTCAAATTGAAAACTTGAAAAGATGATTTGGGTAGAAAAAATCATGTCAAATGGTTCACATGAGTGGAAGATCAAAGACATCTGAAGATCCTTCAAAGACTGAGGCAAAGTTTGCCAAGCTCAAAATGACTTCAATAGTAAATGGAATGAGTTTTTGAAAAAGAATCCTAGATTAATGTTGAGAATTGTCTGGATATTCATCGTTGGACATACCATTCATCCCAATGACATACATCCAATTTATTTCCTTTCCCATTTGTTTTGTACCAAAGTAGATCTTCATTGATTATCTTTACTATAATTCACTTTATGTTCTCTTATTGTTACATCCCTAGAATAAATCAAGAAAATGTATGAGTGCATTATATTTGTCAAGAATTGAAATGATGATGAATGAATGACAATGTGCATAAAAAAAATCTTGCATTCCTTTAAAGAAAAATCTAAGATGATGGTGGTAACAAAGTGAAGAAATGTAGAAACCTAAAAGAGATGATTTAGAAAGATATATGATGTGACCAAATAGAGAATATGATGATGGATTGGACAATAAAATGAAGATAGGGCAAATCTTGAAAAGTGGTATAACCAAGTGATGAGTACAATGATGAATTGGTCGATATGACTTGCAAGTTATGATTGAATGATGAAAATAATCAGTGGGCAAAGTTTGTTTTGGAATGGTTAATACACCTATGAGTAATGACCCAGTGATGGTGGATGAAACTTGTTTTAAAATTTGTTAGTGATGAAAAGTCCATGAATGGTGGTCAAGTGATTATCGATTGATAAAACTTATTCCAAAGTATTGAGAAACTGAACAAGGAAGACACGAGGAATGGTGGAGTTTTGAAAGCCATATCACCATAATTATTTAGAATTT
This sequence comes from Durio zibethinus, assembly GCF_047325235.1. Lineage (NCBI taxonomy): Eukaryota > Viridiplantae > Streptophyta > Magnoliopsida > Malvales > Malvaceae > Durio > Durio zibethinus. The sequence continues at coordinate 20,480,682 of NC_143182.1, forward strand.
TGTTACATAGACATTCACATTACATGCATCATGGTGGCATCGTTGCTTGAATAGTACATGCACATGAATTAAACTTTGTTCGAACATGCATGACATTATGAGAATATAGGTTACCGCATTTGCATCATTAAGAAGGCATTTGCATCTTTGGTCATAACATTCATTCATGTACATTTTTGAGTCACTTGAAAAAATTATGAATATTTTGATGAGAATTTTTTAGAACTCAAATGAGAATCTTTGAGTTTCAAAATGAGAATCTTAGAGGAGTGAAACCCTTAAGTTCATCGAATGTGAATCTTCAAACTAGAATGAAAAGTTTTAAACTTTTGGATATGAATCTCCAAAATACAAAGCTTCAACTTTTGGATATGAATCTCTAAATTTTTTAAATGAGAACCTTGAACTTAGATTGAAACTCTAAGTTTTATTGCTGAGCCTTTGAACTCAAATGAGAAGCTTTGAACTTTTGGATGTGAATCCTAAGCTTGCCAAATACGAACCTTTAAAAAGCCTTGAACTTTTGGATGTGAGCCTCTAAAATTCAAATGAGGATTTTTGACGCGAGTCTTACAAGTTGCAAATGCAAATCTTGAGATCTTGCAAATTTGAACGAAACTGAAATCTTGAGAATCAAATTTCAATAAATTCTTACGAAGTTGGAAGGATCTTACGAATCTGAACCTATGAATGTTGAACTCAAATTGTGAATCTTTGAGTTCCCATTACAAAATTTCTTCAATCACAATCTATAACTCCTTTGGACATGATTGTCAAGGAGCAATTTACTTTTCAAAGTCGTGGTGCCTCTGTTTAGAGGAGCAATTTACTTTTCAAAGTTGTGGTGCCTCTGTTTAAAATAACAATTTATTTTTCAAAAGTTGAGGTGCCTCTGTTTAGAGGAGCAATTTACTTCTTTTCCAAAGTTGAGGTGCCTCTATTTAGAGGAGAAATTTACTTTTCAAAGTTGTGGTGCCTCTGTTTAGAGGAGCAGTTTATTTTCCAAAGTCGTGGTTACCTCTATTTAGAGGAGCAATTTACTTTTCAAAGTTGCGGTGCCTCTGTTTAGAGGAGAATTTATTTTTAAAGTCATGGTGCTTCTGCTTAGAGAATTTATTTATTTTTCAAAGTCGTTGAGCATCTGATTAGAGGAGCCATTTATTTTTCAAAGTCGTTGAACCTTTGATTAGAGGAGCCATTTATTTCTCAAAGTCGTTGAGCCTCTGCTTAGAGGAGCTTTGATCAAAATTTAAAAAAAAAAATTGCCTCCATTTAGAGGAGCTTTGTTTATGTTTTTCAAAGTCGTTGAGCCTCTGATTAGAGGAGCTTTATTCATTTTCAAAGTCGTTGAGCCTCTTATTAGAGGAGCATTGTTTATGTTTTTCAAAGTCGTTGAGCCTCTGCTTAGAGAAGCCGTGATCACATCTTAAACACAAAAAAAAAAGAAAAAAAAAAGGTCGAGTTAAGTCTTGAATGGGTGTCTACGTCTTTGCGCAATTTTTGTTTCACAGAAAATGTGCAAAGAGGGGTAGCTGTAGACACCCAATTTGGTATAGGCCCGAATCATTTGGGCCTGGTCCAAATAGGTAGGTCCACTTTGTTTTTTTTTATTATTATTTTTATTTTATATTTTATTATTTTTATTTTATATTTTATATTTTTTTTCTTTATATTTTATCTATTTATTATTCATTTATTTATTATTACTATTTATTAATATATATTTATTTTATTTTATTATTTTTATTATTTATCTGTTGATATATATATGTATTATTATTTATCTATTTATATATATTATTATTTATCTATTAATTAATATATTATCCTTATTATTATCTTTTTTTATTTTTTTTATTTTATCATTTTTTCTCTTCTTTTCTTCTTTTCTTTACTCGATTGGAGCTGGATTAGGATAGAAATTTGAGTGCGAGATTCAATCAGAATCCAGATTGGAACGAAACTGAAATCTTGAGATCTTGCAAATTTGAACGAAACTGAAATCTTGAGAATCAAATTTCAGTAAATTCTTATGAAGTTGGAAGGTTCTTGCGAATCTGAACCTATGAATGTTGAACTCAAATTGTGAATCTTTGAGTTCCCATTACAAAATTTCTTCAATCATGATCTAGAACTCTTTTGGACATGATTGTGAAGGAGCAATTTACTTTTCAAAGTCGTGGTGCCTCTGTTTAGAGGAGCAATTTACTTTTCAAAGTTGTAGTGCCTCTGTTTAAAATAGCAATTTAATTTTCAAAAGTTGAGGTGCCTCTGTTTAGAGGAGCAATTTACTTCTTTTCCAAAGTTGAGGTGCCTCTATTTAGAGGAGAAATTTACTTTTCAAAGTTGTGGTGCCTCTATTTAGAGGAGCAATTTATTTTCCAAAGTCGTGGTTGCCTCTATTTAGAGGAGCAATTTACTTTTCAAAGTTGTAGTGCCTCTGTTTAGAGGAGAATTTATTTTTAAAGTCATGGTGCTTCTGCTTAGAGAATTTATTTATTTTTCAAAGTCGTTAAGCCTCTGATTAGAGGAGCCATTTATTTTTCAAAGTCGTTGAGCCTCTGATTAGAGGAGCCATTTATCTTTCAAAGTCATTAAGCCTCTGATTAGAGGAGCCATTTATTTCTCAAAGTCGTTGAGCCTCTGGTTAAAGGAGCTTTGATCAAAATTTAAAAAAAAAATTGCCTCCATTTAGAGGAGCTTTGTTTATGTTTTTCAAAGTCGTTGAGCCTCTGATTAGAGGAGCATTGTTTATGTTTTTCAAAGTCGTTAAGCCTCTGCTTAGAGGAACCGTGATCAAATCTTAGACACAAAAAAAAAATGAAAAAAAAAGGTCGAGTTGAGTCTTGAATGGGTGTCTACATCTTTGCGCAATTTCTGTTTCACAAAAAATGTGCAAAGAGGGGCAGCTGTATACACCCAATTTGGTACAGGCTCAGATAATTTGGGCCGGTCCAAATGGGTAGGTCCACTTTATTTTTTTATTATTATTTTGTATTTTATATTTTATTATTTTTATTTTATATTTTATATTTTTTTTCTTTATATTTTATGTATTTATTATTCATTTATTTATTATTACTATTTATTAATATATATTTATTTTATTTTATTATTTTTATTATTTATCTGTTGATATATATATGTATTATTATTTATCTATTTATATATTATTATTTATCTATTAATTAATATATTATCCTTATTATTATCTTTTTTTATTTTTTATTTTATCATTTTTTTCTCTTCTTTTCTTCTTTCCTTTACTCGATTGGAGTTGGATTAGGATAAAAATTTGAGTGTGGGATTCAATCAGAATCCAGATTGGATTTAAAAACTGAATCTCAATCTAAAAGGAAATAGGGATTGATCAGAAACTCTTTTGATCAATCCCTATAAATAGATCCACGGATCAAAGGATTGAGACAGAGAAAGAAAGGCAGAGGAGAAGAAACAGAAGCTAAAAAAAGGGTTTGGGTGCGTTAGAACAGCTCTAGGAATCGGTGAGAATTTTTTAGAATTTTTTTTGGCGAATTTTTTTTTGGAAATTTTTGAAAAATTTTCAGATTTCGATTGAATTTTTCGACGACTATTCTAGCCAAGTTTGAAGTTTTCAACCAACTTCCCAGTTTTCGACTACCATTTCCAGAAATCGATCAATTTTTCGATGAATTTTTGACGAAAAATCCAGATTCCGGTGAAATTTTTCAAAATTCGACGAGTATTCAACCGGAGTTCTTCGAGTTTTTAGAGAGAAAAAAGAGAAGAGAAAGGAAGACAGAGAGGGAAAGAGGATTCTACTGAAAAAACAAAAGAATCAACCTTATATACCCTCCCAAAACGACGCCGTTTCTGCGTTAAGTAACTCAAAGGATCAACGCATTTTGTCAAGATCCGACCTGACCTGAGCGTCGATCCGCTTTTGACCCGCGTGCGATCCGCGCCTCCGAACCATTAGTTAAGCCAAGTCGACACCCCTGAGCCGTGTCTCCGAGCCGTTTTTCTTCCTTAAACCGAACCGTTAGCCGAGTCGCTCCAGCTTTTTTTTTTCATTTTATTTTTTTTTTATTTATTTATTATTATTATTATTTATTGATTAGATTAGATTTGTTTAATATTTTTTTCCTTTATTTTTATTTTTTATTTTTATTTTCTTTAAATAATTTTCAAAAAAAAATATTTTTGGGAAAAAGTTGAAAGTATCAATTTTCCTTAAAGATAAATTTTCAAAAAAAGGATTTTTGAGGAAAAGTTGAAAGTATCAATTTTTCTCAAAATTAAAGTTTCCAAAAAAATATTTTTGAGGAAAAGTTGAAAGTATCAATTTTCCTTGAAAATAAGCTTTTCAAAAAAAATATTTTTTGAGAAAAGTTAAAAATATCAATTTTCCTTAAAAATAAGTTTTCAAAAATAAATTTTTGAGAAAAAGTTGAAAGTATCAATTTTCCCTGCACAAAAACAATCATTTTTTTCTTCATTTTTATTTTTTTTAATGTTAAATAATCCGACGACAGAGCCTCTGCAAGTGAAACAGTAGTTTCTTGCATACTTTTGAGGTGAGGGAATTTTCTCAATTTTCTACTAAAAGTATTAGAGTCAATTGAGAATAATTTCCAATAACTAATTACTTAGTAAATTTTTAAAGCTTATTGGATAACACAAAATTAAACTGGTACCATCTTTTGATGGGCATTGTGAGGGTGCTATAACCTTTCTCACATGTAACCGAACTCCCGAACCTTGTTCTGGTTAGTAGACCCGAACTTATTCTTTTAATGACCCTTAAACTTAGGTGTTCCCTGAAAGGATAGATTCTTTAGGTGGCCAATTGCACCTAGATAAAAAAGATTGGTGGCGACTCCTTAAGTCAATGTCTAGCGATAGATCCCCGGATATAGACGTTATGAAAAATCCAAACAACCTCTTACATTGCTACTGAAAATGCTGCAAATTCAACTTTTATTATGGATAGTACTATTCAAGTTTTTTTCTTATTGATCCAAGATATAGCCCAATATTCAATAAGAAAATATAGCCAAAGATGAATTTTTCTTTCATTTAAACCTCCTCTCCAATTGGCATCCATATAGCCAATTAAATGCAGACCATTTTATTGATAGCACAACAAATAATCTACAGTACCTTTAATTATGATACCTTAATATCATTTTCATGGTTTTCTAATGGGATTGATCAAGATTGGATTGATATCTACTTACCATGCCTAGAGCATAGTAGATGTTAAGCCTTGTGTACATCATAACATACATAATATTTTTAATAGCATTAGAGTAAAGAACTTTTGTCATTTATTCCTTTCCCTGTGTAGTCCCAAGACACATTTGTTGACTCAAGCCTTCACCTTTTTGCCATTGGAGTATCAATTGGCTTATAGTCTTGCATACTAAATCATTCAAGAATTTTCTTAATATATTACTCATGTGAAAAAGAACAATTTCTTGAAACAATCTCTTTTTATTCCTAGATGGAATATGTAAGCTACTTCGCACATGTCCTTTATTTCAAATTTGAGGACAAACAAATTTCACCATAATGGAATACTCCTTATCATTTCTAGCCAACAATATATCATCCATATAGAGTGATAGGATCACAAGCTCGTTTATTACTCTTTTGACATAAAGGTAGTGATCTTCATCAATCAAAATAAAATCATAAAAAATTATTGCTTGATGAATACTAATGTACCATTACCTGAAGATTCTTTAAGACCATAAAATGATCTTAATCATTTGCACACTTTATGCTATTGACCTTTGTCAATAAAATCGATAGGTCATTCTATATAGATTTTCTCTTTCAGTTTTTCATTTAAAAATGCACTGTCATATTCATTAGATAATGTTACATTTAAAAATCTAAACAGGTTACAATTGCTAGTTGCATTTTTTGAGTAGATCAATCAATCGCCATACATTTTTTTATCTTAGACTCTATCTTTCTTCTTCCATTATTTTTATCCACTTTTCTTTTGCTTGACTTGTGATTCTTATGAAACAAATTTAACAAATTCATCAACTTTAGTCATGCTTCCACTTGGATAAGATAATGTTGGTTACTAATCAATAATACGCATTAATTGATTTGCTACTTATCAAATCATTTACACTCTCAATCTCATAAAAAGACATTTCTTGACTCATCTCATCCTTATTTTGGAAACTTATCTTTCAGAAAAGTAGCATCTAAAGATTCAAAATTCAGTTACACTCCCACTCAATTATTCACCTATAAACACATATCCCTTTGGAATGTTTAAAGTATCTTACAATATACTCTTTTTGCATTCTGGACCTAACTTGCCATGTTAATGAGCAAACTCAAGAACATAGGCAGTACAACCTCAAGTTCTCAATTTATTGAGATTGAGTTTTCTACAAATCCACAATTCATAGGGAATGGTTGTAACTGACTTGGACGATACTCTATTAAATATATAGATAGTTGATAATAATACTTTACCCTATCTATAGATAGTTGATAATAATACTTTACCCTAAAAGTGATTTACAAACTCACTTGGGCCAATATTGTCCTAACCATTTTCAGAAGAGCTTTATTTTTTCTCTCTATGACACAATTTTGTTGTGGAGTCAATGGAATGGTTAAATGCTTATCAATACCATTTTCATCACATACTTGTTTGAACTAATCAAACAAGTATCATATCTATGATCAGTTCTTAACACCTTAACCCTTTTATCTAATTGATTTTTCACAAAGTACACATACTTTCTAAAACTTTTTAAAGCTTTAGATTTATGAAGAATCAAATAGACAAAAACGCAATGTGACTTATCATCAATAAATGTGATGAAATATCAACCTTCACTACATGTCCTTACATATATTAAGACTCAAATATTGAAATGTATTACTTGCAATGGAATTTTAACTCTAGTTTCTTTATCAAATGGTTTTCTTGTTAGTTACCTTACTAGACAGTCTACACATAATGGCTTATTAATATTTTCACATAGGCCATTATAATCCCTTTTTTGCTAACCTATCCATTATTTGTTGGCCTATAAATTCAAGTCTAGCATGCCAAATATTCACATTAATATTGGCATCACAAAACCATTTAATAAACATCCAAATTCATAACAAATTCTAGAAAAAGAAGAATAGTGATAGAAACTAAATTCCATCAAATATCAAGAGTAAATAAAAACATTATGTAGGATAAGGGTTTTTCCACCTTAGACACTTAATTTGTAAGTGTCAACCTTTTCCTTCAATCCCCTGATTGTTTCCTACATAAATACATTTTAATCATGTCTCGTGCTACATGGTTTGTGGTTCGTGAGTCTTTTTTGTCTCATAACATTCACAAGCAAAGTGACTCTCTTTACCACAATTAATGCATTTAACTTTAGTTTTTCTTCTTAGATTGAGCCTTGGGATTGTTATTTTTACCACTTTGACCATTCTTTCATCTTTTAAGAGCTTTCTTCTTGTTCCCACCATATGGCACGTGCTTGAAGCCCATAGCTTCCTTAAAACATGTATATATCATATACATATTAGTACTAGGATTAAATGCTTATCATACAATCTTTCTCTAATTAAAAATGACGAGAAGCATCATTAAGAGTCCTTAGACTCTCATTATTGGTCAAGTGTACATTAATATGCTATCAATTATGTGGCAAGGACCAAATTATAGTTTGAACCTTGTGTTTATCCATCAAAGTGTGATCATCCTCCTTTTTAAACAAACTATATTGTCAAGGTACTTCACATCTCCTTTAGTAATATCATGCTACCTAAATTTACACGTGATATCATTCTCTATACTGTTTAACAATGTAATGTGAATAGTGGAGTTTTCTCTATCCAAGGTTCACAAGTCCTTGGTCCTTTCTATGTTAGGACATATTTCTATATTAGGGCTCCACTATGTTAATGTTTAGAATTTCAAGAACATTTTGTTCTTCTAGCACAAATTGGATTTCCATACTCCAAATTTCATAATTATCCCTATTCAGTAACCATATACTTAAATAAAAAAGCCATATTCAAAGGATAAATCAATATGAGAGGCACATGCAATAGTTAATGCTATGCATTACACACATCTATTTTGTCACAATGTCACAAATAAAACAATGACAATCGTTCAAAAAAAAATGAAATCAAAAAGTTACTATGTTCGTAATCAAATTTCATTTTTAATATGTTTGATTATCACTAATTTATTTCATTGTGCAAAAATAACCATTCTAAGATAGAACAAATCAATTATCTTAAAACTCTCACTAACCATAAGGTTACCTTCAATCAATGACATAAATTAATTGAAATTCATATAAACAAGTCTCATATAGCATGTATATATGGAACACATGAACAAATTCCATCATTAAACATATTTAATGTTTATTAAACTATGTTCTCAATTAGTATGTATCATTTGTCTAGTGACTACGTTGGAATTCATAAATTCTTATGACGGTTTCACATTCTTATTAATCATCCATGGAGATCTAAAAATTTATGTGTGCCATTATGGAAACTTGGGCTAATAAAAAATGCCGTATTCCTTCTTACCCATTTCTCATAAAATCATAAAATTCTTTATCAATGTTGTAAGATTATGACATTTCCTCTTGTTAAACATCCAAATATCTTTAAAAATATTCTTTTGTCTAAGTGTGAGAAGTGTATCTATTCAACATCATGTATATGTTTAGATCCTTCTTACATGTGTGTTGTCTAACAAGATCAACTCTTTAATTTTGTTGTTAAACCTTGATGATATGACACAAAACTATCATCATTTGGATCCATTTGTGCTGCACTAAATTAGTTAACAGTCATATGGCTCTAAGCAATTACACCTAATTCCTTATAACAACAGGAGTTTTCACAATCATTGTCATGATTTTTTATAACATATGTACAAGAAATTTCATGAACACACACAAGTCTCATAATGATTAAAACATATTTTAATCATTCTTGTACTTTGCATCCTGTTAAAATTAACCAAGAACTATCAAAAAACATTTTTTAAATCATTTATTTATTTATTTAAATTTCTTTTTTTTTTTCAATCTGTTGAAAAATAACCTAAGACATTCGAATACCTATTCAAAAATAGGTTAAAAAATGACATTTTGCTTAGGGCATTCAAGTGCCTTGTTAAGCATTCTAATGTTCGAGTTTTGAAAAATTAAAAACTTGATCCAAAATAATCCAAATGACAATGGCAACTTGCAATTGAACTGCATAAAACATTCATAACAACTTTCTACAATAAAATTACACACTTTTGTGTTTCACAGATTTTTAGACACATTCTGGTAAGAACACAAGAACCTATTTATAATTTCAGTGTTTCAAGAAAAATATTGAAACAACCAGGAATCAAGCGAACTTGACTTTGATACCAATGAAGGATAATTTTATAATATAATGAACAAAATCATATATATCATAAATAATGTGAAAGACTTACTTGATTTAATGAAAGCACAATAGAAGCATTTTTGTGGAAGTATTACGGAAGCAATGTCGACTTGATTCACTAGTCGAGGATAAGATCACATAGTCAAAAATTGCCCACTATCCACAGCATAAGTCCTTAAACACCAAAGCATGAGATTCCTTAAAAAGTTTCCTTTTCTATGTCGATCTTTCTATTTTCCTCTTTTGTTTACAATGTAACTTATCATATAGTCCTACATATGAATGAAACTTATCTCATTGTTAGTTTGGATGAACATATTCATCTCTTTCATTATGGCCAAATTCCATAATGAATATTGAGAGAGGAAAAAACTTCAATAAGAGCCTTTTCATCATCTCTATACTATGGTCGAATGCCATTCTTTTTTTTTTTTTTTTTTGCTATGGTCGAAATGCCATACATTGGAGTTTTTGCAGAGGTGTGGCTACATATATTTTTGCATGATTGAACCACAACATTTTAACTACCCAAGGTAGTTTACTTTTGTTTGATAAATCTCTAACCCACGAATGGGCGACTTATTCTAACACAATCACTAGCTTGATAACGATAAATGAATTCAATTGCCTAGTTGAAGAGAAGTGGAAAAGCTATAATGTGCAAGATTATGCTAGTTTTCAGCTTCATAAAAAATGAATTTGTTAAAAAAAAAGGATATCAAGTTATGGATGGGTTATGTGAAAGGTGGTATGACTATTTCCATTGATTCACTAGATAAAGAGATTATTGTTTTAAAGAAGGAACATAAATCATGCCAATCAAATGATACCATCAGCTCTTTTATTATTTCAAAAAAGAAAAAATTATAAACCTTTAAAGTAATGAAGAAAAAACATAGAGGTAAAAGCAAGATTGAAGTGGATTCAAGAATGGAACAAAAACAAAAAGTTTTTGTGATAAAAACAGTTGCAACACCAAAAAAACCTTGAAAACCAATAATCAATAAAAAATCACCTGAAAATCCATACTCTTGAGAGGAATTGAACCTGCTTGAAAATAAATGCACCTTACTTTTTACACTGAGCCAAAGCACCACCAAGTCTAAGAACTCAATTATGATATCTCTAAAAAAGCAACAAGTTAGCAACTCTTCCCACCAATTGCTAGCAAAGATATCAAAAACACCAAATAACCAGTCGAAATAGTTTATGACCAAAAAGTAACCAAGATCCCAAATAAATACCAATAAAAAAAACTCTAAACTATTATTATTTTTATCAGCTTGCTCTTTTTTTTTTCATAAGTTTTTTTTTAATTACATGCCTTACACTAGATAGGAAAAACCAAGCTTTTTCTTATTTCTCAAGTCTCAATAGCTTTATCTTATAGAGAATTCATATTTCAAATATCATTATCAAATATACATATATCATTTTTAGAAATTACTAAAAGAGTAGAAATATGCTCGTTAATCATAGAATGGTTCTTCTTACTCTAGTTAAAAAATTTTTACTTTTTTTCTTTCTAGAGATTTTTAATTTTTCATAGTTCTAGAATCAAGACAACCATGGCTAAACTCACATTCAACCTTACACTCATTATGTTCAACACACTCATCATCTTTTTTTCTATCAACTACAATACATAATACCAGTAGGTTGGATGATGAACTAGCTTTCGAATACTGTATATCCCTAGAAGCCTTACCCATGCATTCATTAGCATTCAACATTTGGCCACTTTTAGTATTACCTAACTTCCTTGACACATCTTTATCATTGTTATCCACACCACAATTTAAATTAAAATCATCAATGATTATTATTTGTGGACTATTGTAAGGTCTACTAGCTTCATTGTTTCTGTTTAAATCAATCCCAAGACTAATACCTCGATCAAAGATTGCAGTAGTATCGTCCAAAGTTTTGACTACAAGATACAAATTTATCTTCCTCCACATAAACAAAAACTATCTCATTTTAAGATTTATTAGATTCCTTACATAACACCTTAGATTAATCAACTTAAGGCTCCTCATTTTCTTGACTATGGCAATTTGACTTCTTCTCACTATTCAACTTAAAGTCATTTAAACTTTCTGAAAGATAAGATTTTATAATATCCTTAAGATTAACTTTTGATAATTAAAGAACCATTTTCCAAGGAAACTTGAATATGATCAAACGATAAGTCATAGGAAGATTTAGTTGAGCTTTGAAGTGCTTTTTCCACAGGGACAGTGGTTTCTCAACACTAGACTTTAAAACACTATTTTTTTGTAAAACTTATTTTAAATTCAATTTTATGCTAGTTTTGAGATGAATATGTTTAGTTATCTTTATTTAGAATAGATTATTATCATTTTTAAAAAAAAAGTTTAGTGATAAAAATATCGATTTAAACCAAAAAAATAAGAGAAAGAAATAAAAAAAGGAATATAATTGTCATCTATATGAAAATCAACTTATTCTTAATAGTTTGAAAAACACATTTTATATCTCTTGAAAATTAATTAATGTTGGGATTTCATTAATCAAACTGTTAAGATTTTCAAGTAGCAACATATTTCATAATGAGATCATGTAACTCGGTGTTTTTTCCTTACAAATCCATCTCCCACTTATAGATAACATACACATTACATCTCTATCATAATTTTAAAGATTAAGACACACTTTACATTTATAGAGCCATACTACTTGATCACAAAAAATTCCTATTCTTTAAGAACTCTTACCTATTAAGTATATTTATCCCTTAAATAAACTTAATCATTACATAATTCTCTAACTAATAGAAATTCACTAAAATCCAAATCGATTCCTAATTAAAATTAGGGTCAATATTTAACAAATCTCTACCTTAACACAAATTTCACTGAAATGTTAACATTAAAGAAATCCTGACTAACGTCATCAAATTAGTCATGACTCCACCTTATTCATAAAACAGAACCAATATTCATGTGCAATTAAACCAACTTCACCTAGTTGACTCTAAAAAAGAACCTCAATTTAACCTCTTTCACCAGGAATTGTTTTTCATTGTTGTCTAAGTCCAAGGACCATATAACTAGAGCCGATGAGATTTTTTGTTTTCTCTACTGATCCCCCAAAGATAAAATCACAACACTATTCTTCTTATCAAGAACCTTGCCTTGTGTGATATACTTAGCAAATCAACATTATATTCCACATATTTTTAAAACATGTCACACAATCCAAAATTTATGTACTACTCACTAAGAACAAGAGTATAATATCTCCAAAAAAATATCAATACCTCTAGAGTAGTGAGAAAACCTCTAAGGTATTATATGTGCTCCAATCCTATTACTGCAAAATTTACACCTACTACTTTAAAAATCTTGAACAATGTTAATTTTCATCCAGATTTAGAAATTCAATAGAGAACCACTAGATCAGTTTGAGAATTTCTCCACCTATAACTAACACCTTGTTGTAAAAAAATTACCTTTTGCATGTCTCCAATCTTATTAACACAATCTGCAACATCAAATCCCTCAAAACTAAATCATCGTCTTTCCACCACTACTTATGATCACGTCATGATAATTTTTAAACCATAATTATGATACCATTTTTTTAATTTTAGAATTTTTTTCAAAATAGTGAAAGAAGAATTGGTTAAGTCTAATACTTAATCAAGGAATTGAAAAACAAGATTAATAAAGCTTGGATTAAGCTTTCGAATAATTACATAATTAAAAGAAATATATTTTAAGACATGATAGAGCTTAATTACATAACTTCTATTTAGGGAATATGAATGCCTTTACATAAGTAGTTAAATGCCAGAATTATGTTTTAAAAATACATAAGGGAAGTCGATTGCCATACCAAGAATAGTCAACCACCATTGCATGAAAGATAGGTAGTTGAATAACTTTTTGGGAAAGCATTATTGTATGTCCTAAAACAAATTGGATTAGCTAGTACAAATCGGATTGGCTAGAACACATGTCATAGTAAGTATTACTATTATTAATTAAGGCATTCTCTATCTATATGTTTGTGTGTGTGTGTGTTTATATATATATATATATATTTAATGTTGCTAACTTCTTATAGATAAAATCCATGGAATAAATATACTTACTAAAGGAATTACAATGAAATTGTAATTATGAAATCTTTATTGCATCTAAGCATTATTCTTAAATTGTTCTTAGTCAATGCTTTTTCAAGATAAAGTAGTGATAAAAGCTATTAAGACCAACACATGCTTATGTTTTATTTATGAAGCAAACAACCCATCTTATAAGTTAAAGTTTGGATAAACTTGAGCTAACATATAAGTGTTTATTATAAAAGCAAGTTCACTAAACATGACTCAATATGATAATGCTATTCGGTAAATCGTACAATGTCTTTTTTTCATTCTTATAAGATGAAAGTGCTCTTATATGAAAATATTATACTTTGATTTTACCTTATCATTCTAATCATGGATATTCCAATCAAGTATTATTGGATATAACATGAGACTTACGAAAATATATAAGTAATCAATATAGGATTCATCACATTATATAATTAAGAGAATTTCTCACTTAATCTTGAATGAATTAACACAGGAAATTTTTATTAAAGTAGAATAGAGTTTTAGAATGATTTTAAAACTTATTCAAAAGTTAATGTCAAACCCATAACTTAATATGGTTGAACAAAATTGGTTAGATACTAATCCATACTTAATGTTAAATCAAGATATTAAATGATGAAAGGATATCAATTATATCAAAAAACTTAGCACAGATAGGTATGTCAAATCACATTGATTTTTTTTTACAATTAGGGTTATGACTCATTACTAGATGACAATCATGCTCTTAAACATAAGATTGATTAATTAGAGATTAATAATGAGCTTAAAAGATTTGATTCATCTCATTTTTATTAATTAAGGATTATAATGCTTATATTTATTGCCAATATATTAAGAAACCTAATGGGTCATGCAAAATAGAATATGGCTTATCAAAGATTAAAATTGGATTAAATAAATTGGACTTAATTTATTAGGTTAATTATTTGAAAGCCCAAAGTAAAGGAATTAATAAAGGCCCCATACCTATTACTAAAAGGAATGGCTGACCATGCACAAACACTAAGAATCCTATTGAGAACATGACTTGGTTAAAAGAGTTTTATTAAGAATAAGACCTGGCCAAAAATAATTCTATTTAGAATAGAACTTGAGAAAACTCATCTTCTATTCAAGATGCTTAGTCACCTTTTCATATACAATTAGCAGTATGCAATTGGCATTAGAATAGAATTATTCCTATCCTATGTGTTGAGAACAAATTTAAAGCAAACATAAAGAGCACAAGCGATATTCTACTAGCATAGAATTTAGCTAGAGATTTTTCAATCCTTTGAAAAGGTCATTTCCTTTTAGTTCATGTGGATTATTTTTAAAGGCTAGACACTTGGATAGCTTGGCTATAACAAAACTTAAGGTTCTTGGAGAAATCTTGACATCATTAGAAAATAAAAGTAAAATCTAGTTTTACCATTTGCATATGAATATTTACGTAGTTCTTATCAACTTGATCTATGGTTTTATAGAATTGAAAATTTTAAAATTTTGTTGCAGTTATATGCATATTGTATATCAAATCCTAAAAAAAAAAGTCAAATGTTAAGAATGTTTACATTTTGTTTAATAACAATACTAAAGGCTATCAAATGCCTTAGAAAGGGTAGTTGCTTACGCTAGTTCAAAAGTTCTAAGCTTTTGGAAATTAAAAAATGGTTTCTCTTAAGTTATAATAATTCATTAAGTAATCTTTAACTTATAAAAAATGAATAGGAGCATCTTTAATTTTTAAAAAGATGTGTTTGGTGATTGAATCAACATAATTAAGGGACACAATCCTTGTTTTTGTTATCTATAAATAGAGATGACTTGAACTCATTTGAAACACTTGGAAATTGTTAAATTTTTCTCCCTCTATCTTTCAAAGTAGAAATAAGTCTCTTAAACTTTGGTTGCTATAGAAAACCTAACCTAAGACTAGATTTTTTTGTTCATTTTCAAAAGTGTTTAGTGATTTGAATCTCACTAATGAAATGTGAATTCAAATAAGGGTTTCATTATATCTCAGAGACTATTTCAATCAACCTTTATTGTATCCCAAGAACTAGTAGGGGCAAAATAAGTTTAAAGTAAAGCGACTTTCATAATACTCTTGGTGCCAATAGCCAACCATTGGTGCAAGAGATCTTCATCAACTAGAAGATTGTATTTGCAACATCAAGTAACATTTTCAAGTAAAAATGTGTTCCATAAAGAGATCAACATGAAATAAATTACACACTAAGATAATATTTAACGTGGTTAAACTATAATTGCCTTCATCCACAAATAAGAAAACAAAACTTACTATAAACATAGAGATGACAATGAGTGCGAAACACCCAAAAAACAAACATTAATCCTAAGCCCCGAAACAAACATAGTTGCTATACTTTTTAATGCTTAAGCACATGGATTACCTTTTACCTCATGTAACCCAATACTTTTCCCAACTCTTCCTCACATCCATACAAACCTATTTTGACATAGAAATCAAATAAAGATTACATGTCTCTCATAATTCTAAAGGTTAAGCCACACTTCATATTTATAAAGTCACATTACTTGAATTTTAAACAAAAATAACTTAATAAATTCATCTTAAAGTTAATATCTAATTAAATTAAAAATAAATTTAAAATATTTAGTATGTACATGGATAAGAATAAAACTTAATTGCAATTTAATATGATAGTCATTACAAATATTTTTGAAATTAACTAAAATTTCATAATTTTATAGTTAAAAATTTTTTGGATAAAAGAAAAATGAAAAGAAAATAAATAATAAAGGTTATGTTTGTCTTTTCATTTAAAATTAACTTAGTAATTAACACTTTTAGGTGTTAGTGTATGTTTTACCAAACTTTGGGTGGAGAGGATGTTTTCAAAATTATTGAACTGTAAGTGTAATTTTCCTAAAACCTCAAGGAAATTAATTTATTTTTACCAATCTCAAGAGGTAAAAAGATATTTTGTTGTAATTATCTCAAATTATGGAATGAAGCAATCAATTAATTAGGGTTTAAGTCAATTAACATCAAATTTTGAGTAATTACAGTAGTACCATATTATGATATACTTGAACAAGTAATGTGATATCAGTTAAGTGTGATCCTAATTTAATTATGTATTTAGACCCATAATGGAATGGATCAATTTTGACTGAAGCGTTAAGGAAGGTCCTTGCTCTCACTATTATCTACACAAGACTGGCCTATTAGGTTTCATAACTTTAGTTTAAAAAGCAAAGAGCAATTCTCTTGCTTATGCAAGTCACCAATCAGAGCCCAAAGGGCGGCATCAAAAAGCATAGGATGGTGATATCAATTATGTGGGTTTCCATTTAGTGGGATTAAGCTCTCTCCCACATTCAAATCAGTTTTAGATTCAACTATAAATTATGTTGGTGATTCAATGCGATTTTGAACAAATGTAATATATTTTTCAAGCTATTGAAGAGTATGTGTATTTTTGTTAAAACCTAACATGGTTGAAGTACTTTCTTCAATGGGAGAAATTTTGGGGTAGTGAACTAGTAAGTTTTACAACCCTACTACTTATTAATAATAAATAATTAAATTTAAAAACTTTAATTAACTAGACTTTTTGAAAGAACCTCCAGAAGTATATAGTAAACTCATCAAAACTGTTTTATGTATCACATTTTATATTTAAGCAAAACACACTAATTGTTTGGCCATTAAGTTGATTGTAACAACAAGCTTTGAAAAATACAATTATGCGTGATGGTTACATCAAAGATGTAATTAAAGGCATTGTACAGAAAGTAATGCCCATTTTCTGTTGAGGTTTACCTTGAATCTCTTGATTTCACATTGAAAGTTGAGTGATGTTATAAGAGTTAAAAGTCTATCTTATATCCCACATTGAGACTTTAGTAAAGGTATAAGGGATTGCACCTTTATAAATAAGATACATTATTTTTAGTTTGATAATCCTAAATAGTTAGATACCAAAAGAATAGCTAAGTGAGTAGGCTATTAAAATGGTGTAATTGGGCTTTGTGATAAGTTTTGAGTAAGAAGTTTTTTGATAACTTTTCTCATTCCAAAAGTTTCATAGTCATAAAGATTTATTTGTTAGTGGATTAGGTTTGGAGTAGGTCATTTTGGGTTAAGCCAAAACAAATATATTTATGTGCTCTTATTCTTGTTTAGATTTACTCTAGTATTTGTGTGCATTGGTGTCACGCATGTGTATTTATTTTCCAACAAGTGATATTAGAGTGAGGTTGGAGACATAAAAAAATGTAAGCCCAAGAGATCGTGAAAACAGTGCGAATATTTTAAAATGTCTTAAAGTTTGTCTAGTATGCCTAAGTTTGAGATTCCTTTATTTGAAGGAAAAAGTAATTTTATGTTATGGTAAAGCATGATGCAAAATTTATTAGTACAATAAGAGTTAGATCAAAGATTAGAGAGTAGTAAACTTGAGGTAATGTCTGACAGTAATTAGAGTAGGCTTAAGATGAAAACTGTTAGTATCATTAGATTGGTTGTACCCCAAAGATAAAGTACAGTATATTGACTGAAAGTACTCTAAAAAGTTTGTGGGATAAGCTTGAAGGTATTTATGCATCAAAATCATTGACTAACAGAATATATTTGAAGATGGATATGTATTCTTTAAAGATGAAAGAAGGTACGAATCTTCATAATTACTTGAATAGGTTTAATAGGTTAGTTTTTCAATTACTAGATATTTTTGTTAATGAGTTAGAAAATGAAGAAAAGGTTTTAATTTTGTTGTCATCTTTGCCCAAGTCTTATATATACCTTTAGTTCAAACTTTATTAGTGGGTAGGTCTACTTTGAAATTAAATTGTATGACTGCTTTACTACGTGAAAATGAAAGGTTTATGGGAATACAGAACTCATTACTTAAAAAAAGTACACTAACTATAAAGGATTCTAATCGAGGGAGGACTCAAGAGAGAGTTGATGTATCAAAAAGAAAATCCAAGTCAAAAAATAAAGGTGATATAAAATGTTATTACTGTGGTAAGAAAAGATATATCCAAGTGTACTACAATAAGCTAAAAAGAGATATAACTACTTTTAAAAGGCAAATGACAAGAAGAAATCAGATGAAGAAAAAAATGATACTACTACTATTGTGTTTGATGATGATTATGTCCTTTTGACTACCTGTATGGATTAGACTCAAACTTTAAAGGATGATAAAGGTGGATTTTAGATTCAACTGTTACTATCCATGTTTACAATGATAGAAATTACTTTGTGGAGTTGAAAGAGAATGAGAAGTATAGGGATATTATGGTTACCAATAATTAAAAAGTACGAATTCAAGACATTGGAAGTGTTTGCCTTAGATCTTACAATGATGTTATTATGACTTTATGTCATGTAAGGTATGTACCCAATTGTAGCTACAATTTGATTGCTTTGAGTGAGTTAGCTTCGCTTGGATATACATACTATGGACGAAATGATTGGTGCAAAGTATAAAAGAATGGTAGTGTGATTCTACAAGGGAATAAGGTCAAAAATTATTTGTACATGCTTGATGGAGGCTTAATTGTTGAGATTTTTCTATGAAAGAAAAAAAAAAGAGCAAGCATGTCAGTTTTGCAGATACTATTAAAGTTTTTGGAGATTCAAGTCAAATGAAGATTTGTTGACATTTTGCCTTGAATCTCTTAATCTCATATTAAAAGTTGAATGAAGTTATAAGAGTTGAGAGTTTATCTTGTATATCATATCGAGAGTTTAGTAAAAATATAAGGAGTTTCACCCTTCTAAATAAAATACTTTATTTTTAGTTTGATAATTCCAAATAGTTAGATAATAAGAAAATACTTAAATGAATAGGCTATTAAAATGATGTAATTAGGTTTTAGGTTAAATTTTGAGTAGTGAGTTTTTTCGTGACTTTTTTCATTCCAAATGTCTTATAGTTATAAAGATTTATTTGTTAGTGGATTGAGTTTAAAGTATGCCATTTTGGTTTTGGCCAAAACAAATACATTTATGTGCACTTATTCTTATTTTGAGTTTACTCTATTGTTTGTGTGTCGATACTAATGTGCATGTTTATTTCCCAACACTTATTCTCGTTTAAACAAAGAGCTTTTATGGTATTCAATAAGACTTTTATTTTCTGTAATTAAAAACCACATTGGAATGATTATATATGGATCTTTTTGTTGTCGTTTATTGTTCATAAAACATTTGATTTTAATTTTGTCAGATAATACTTTGTTAAACCTCAACAAACACCGTTAATCAGGGAATGCCAAGCATTGTGTAAGCAATTAAAGAGAAGTTATGAATTTTATATGGGTTGTTTATTAGAATTCAACTTGAAATATAAGTATTCATATTATTTTTAATTTGTAAAATATTTTTATGAGATAAAATCATAATATTTAATTAGTTAAAAGCGAATTATTTATTACAAGTTAGTGAGAAGCATTATACATGGTATTAGTTGACACTAAGATTCTAGTGATATATAATCGATGATGGTTAATCTTCATTGAAATATGAAAGATGTCATGATTTTATAAAAAATTCTTAAATTTTATATCGACTATATATTAAAATTTGACTCAAAATATAAATATTTACATTATTTTTAATTTATATATAAACTTTTATAAAATAAAATAATAAAACCCAATAAATCAAAACAAATATATAACTTATAAATTGAATCACATCATAACACTTTGAAATCATTGCAAATTGCAATCTCTTGGTTGATGCTTGTCGAGCATTAGCTCCCTTCTACAGTGCATTGAATTTTGATTGACAGCTCATGCCCAACGCTATTAAAGAGAGAGAACAAAGGTTGGGATGGTTGACAAGTACAGATGGCAATTCAGATGTTTGGACGGGTTCAAGTTAATCCTTCTTCACATTTGAGATATTTCAAATTAGATAGTTTTGGTGTAAATATTATGGTTTTGGATTATTATTAGTTCAATTATTTTAGATTTGGATTATTTTTTAATTCAATCAATTTTAAGTTCAAATTAAAAATTAATTATAGCTCTCATATATTTCAAAATTCAATTAAATGTTTTAATTGGTGTAAGTTTGAATTACAATTCGAGTTATTTTAAATTTGAAATTTTTACGTATAAATTATTTTTAATTTATTTTCTTTGTCAAATTTGGACATTTAATTTTTTTAAAAAATCTCTTTATTGGTAATAAATTTGTATTTTTTATATGAATTACATGTATAAATAAAAATTATATTATGATCAAGTAATTTTTAACATAAATAAAAAAACTAACCCATAACCCAAATTAACAACCGAAACACAAATATATGATTACATAAAATCCAAAATTAATAGGATTTGAAATTGAAATCTAAAATTTTCAAGTTTTTATTCACAACTCTTCATTTTTTTTTTTTTTTTAAGTTTACAAAACCATTTAAAAAAGGTCCAAATTGCAATAAAGTTTACAGTTTGAATTAATTATTTGTAGCTAAGAAGAACTATGGTAGGACAGTTCCTCCAACTTTAGGTGACCCACATTAAGTTAAGGGATAATGCTTCGAACCAAATCAGTGCTTTTATTCCATTTATTACAAAAATGTTAATGTTTTCAGATGTCATTCATTGCAGTCGCAGCGTCAGTGGTCCAACCCCTTTAATTATCTTTTCACAACTGATATTGATAAAGGTGCATGAATCCTGTTTTTTTTTTTAACCTTTGAATTTCCTTTTCGACAATTAAAGAAAAGAATAAAAAGGTTGTCTCAGTTTGACTGATCCCATAACAGATCAAGCACATCTATTTGAATCTTAGTTATCAAAATTGGAAGAAACATTAAATCATTTAAAATTTTGAATTATCGAATTAATAGTTTAATTATTAGGTTAATCGAGTCAAATATCAATTTAATAAAAAATATTATAAAAAATATGAATATTTTAAAAATTCAAAATTTAAATTTTTAACTCAAGTTATATCTTAATAATTTAATTATAAAATTATAAATTTTAACGTATATTATAAATTACAAATTTTAAAATATAAAATTCATAAAATAATTAATTATTAGTTAAAAATAAATTTATTTAATATTTTATTAAAATCATATTTTATATTTTAATAGTTAAAAATAATATTTATATTTTAATAAATATAATAAATTATAAATAATTATTATTTATATTTATTAAAATATAAATATTATTTATTAATATATATAATAATTAATCTTTATGTAATAAAAAAGAAATATCTATACATAAAATTAATAAAAAAGAAATATTTATATTTATATGAAAATTAGTAAAAATGAAATTAAAATCAATTTTATATTTTTACATGAATTTAGATTTTTTTTATTAATTTTACATATATACATTTTTTTTATTAATTATTTTTTATCACGGTCTAATAATTAATCATTTTTACTAATATTTATTTTTTATTAATTTTATTTATTATTAACTTTATAATTATTTTTAATTATGGTATCGATTTATAAAATTTTTTGTTGGATCACTTTTTTTAAAAAAATTACTTAGTTTTACACATATGTACGTTTTTTTGTAATGTTATTATCTACATGTCTCAAAATATGTTAACATATTATTAATATAAAGATACAAGAGTTTTGATAGTAAAAAATAAGAGTTGAGAAGTTTATTTAGATAAAATAATAGTATAAAGGCTTAATTATATTATTTTAAATTCTTGAAAGGCTTTTTTCATATTTGCCTAAACTTATTAGGTAGTATTGAATCAATCTTATTCAAAAAAAAAAAAAAAAACTATTCAATTTACCGATTTATTATGTAAATGGCTGGTTTTAAAGTGATTTAATTACAAAATTGATCTAATTACAAAATAATTTTAGTACCAGTTCACCAATTCAACTGATTAAACCAACAGTCCAGTCTAATTTTAATAATTATGATTCAAACATACCTTTTCCTTGCCATTTTAAGAATGCATAATTTCTTCATTTTGGTTTGATGCATTAATCTGATTTTGACTTAATTCGAAAACTTGAGATTTAAAGTTTAATTTGAGCTCAAACAAGCTTTATTTTTCATGCTTCATTCAAAATTTACTTGGTTCACTTAGGTTCGATTGGATAGATTTGGTTGATCTTGATTAGGCTTGATAAAATTATAGATATAGACATTAAATATTATATTATCGTAGTTTACTTAAATAAAAATATTGTAAAGATAATAAAAGAATAAAACTTCATTAAGTTTGAGAATTTTTGAAGTAAGATATTAAATTATTTAAACTCGAGTTAATTCGTTATTTGAATAATTAGAGCTCGATTCGATAATGAATGAATCAAATTCGAATATTTATCAAGTCAAATTTTAATAACTTACAAATAGCTTAGCTCGTTTACATTCCTAAATCAAACTAAAAAAAAGGTAACAAAAAATTTTGATTTAGTATATAATTTTTATTTTGTATGTTATTTTCATTGGAAAAGTTATAAAAAATCATATATGAAACATAACATTTTAATTTTCAAAAAGGGAAAAAATATATCATTTCCATGACAATCAAGCAAATAATGAAGTTAAGACACAATATCTTCGTAACAATCAAACAAAAAATAAATTAATTTCTTAACATATATAATGAACAAAATTTAAATCAATAACATATTTAAAATCATTTCAAGTAACAAACTTGTATAATAAAAAAATAAAATCAAACAATTTCTTTTATTATATAAAATAATATATTTATTTTAATCTTCTATACTTAAAAATCCAAATAGTTCTCACACTCTATTCATATGTATACATCAAAATTTGCACAACTCCAAAAATATTGATAATTTTTAAACTAAAAAAAAATTAAAAATTAACTTGTAACTTACCATATTAATGGTTTCAAGATCACAAGACTAGAGATGATAATGGACAATAAATAACTGAATATTCGGTATTATTCAATCAAATTATATCTAATTCGGATACTTTTAAAAGGATAACTATTTAATTTGTATAATAAATTTATTATTTATGATATATCCGGATAGGTTTTAAATAGTATCCTTAGTTATCCAATATCAAATCTATTACCCCTTTGCATATGTAACATATGTAAAATCTTATTCTTATGGAAAGATTCAAACCTTAAACAAAGAACCTTTATTTGTTATTAATTAAAAGTGAAGTTAAATTTTAAATTTATATAATAATAATAAATTTAATCGGATAATTAAACAAATTCAAAAATCATAAAAATTAAATAAATTCAAATAAAAATACCTCAAAAATTAAAAAAAAAAATTCTGCATTGTTGCCAGTCAAGTGTTGGGATTTGAAAATTAAATTTTTATTATCTTAAAATTGACACAAATTATTTCACCTTGAGAGGCCATATTTTGATTTTTTAGGGCAACTTGTAGATTAAAAGAATATAATATTTATATCAAAGTGAAGGTTTTCAAAAATCTCGGCGAGCCAGATTCCCCTACATGGCCTTCGCTACAACAATTTAAACGGAATATAAGATTATTGCTACCTATCTATTTTCGGTTTATAATAGATGCACACATTATTTCCCTAATAATTTCAAAACCAAACCTATTTTGGGCTTATAATAGGTGGACACATTGTTTTCCCAATAATTTCGAAATCCAATCTATTTATGAGTTTGGTGTTTAATTCAATTGCGTTAACCGAATCCATCATGCAAGTTTTATATCTCTCCATCTTCTACAACCAACCTTTTAACCTTCCTTCTTAATTTCCATCATTGCTTTTATAATTACATGCATATTTTTTGGACTTGTGTACTTAAATCAATATAAATCTAAACATTAAAAAAAAAAAATTCAACTCAATATACAATAAAAAAAAAATGGAGTTTTGAGTATGGTATTTTGATGGAAGTCCCTTTAACATTGTTCCCTAATAATTTGCACAGAAGTTTGAAAGTTATTATTTATTATTTTTATTCAAATAAAAAGATTAAATTTCATCTGTACCATTTGTTATTGTCTTTTATTGCAATATTAATGATGGCAAACAAAAAAATTAAGGATATAGTTGAGAATTCAAGTATCTATGCTTTTTAGTTTAATAAGAGACAAACTAATTGAGACTTCCTAAAAACAAAAGATACGCAAAGAAAATGAAACGAAAGAAATACATCATTAAAGCAGTTAGATATTGTATTAGACTTGATAGGAAGGTTATTAATATTATAATAGATAATATTTTGATTTTTTTTAAAATATGGTATATGTTGGTATCAATTATTTTGACATATTATTTCAGATTTTTTTATTTATTATAAATATATTTATAAATATACATGAATTTGTATATTATAATATCATTAATAATTTACAAAATAAAAATATAATATCTTCAAAAATCAAATAAATAAGTTTTAAAATATAAGAAATAATATCATAAATTTTTCATGATATTTTTACACTTAATTGATCATATGGTATTTAAATAATTTTTTTTGTATAAATATTAAGATAAAAACAAAGAAATGAAAAAAAATTAACTTTAACTTCATGATTGTTAAACTTAAAAACGGAGCACAATTGCTTTCTTGAAAAAATAAAGTATAAAAAAAAGTTATAATTATAAAAATAAAGAAACTCAACTTTTAAAAGTTATTTTATCAATTAATTTTATTTTTATTATGTTAAAATAGTCAAACAATGAAAGATAAATTAAAATTTACAAAACATGTTTTACATTTACATATCGATTGAAAAAAATAAATCAATCGAAATTCATTGAAATCAATTGAAACCAACGAAAATAACTAGTATTATCGAGTATTAAATTCGATACAAAAAATCATTCTTAAATGTATTATATTTTGATATAATTAAAGTGTACCAATTAATATGACAAATACTAAAACATAACAACTATGCTTAATAGTCATTGTAGCGTATACATTTAGGTAGCAATCTTTAATTATCAAGGATTAAAAACTATTATGTTTTATTATTTTTAAAATTATTATGATAATTTAATTATTATATTGATTTTATTATTTTTAAATTAAAATCATCTTATTTGATTAACAAATGTTAATTATAAAAATTAAAGATATTTAATATCACTGGTAATCAAATATTATTTAAGTACTAGTGAACGGGGCAATACCGATTTAATTATCGTGGATTAAAGTTTTGGAGTACCAAATAACCATATTGTAATAAGTGTAAAAATTACTAATTTCAATTTGTTTAAAGATAAAATTTTATAAAATATTAATATTTTATTTATTTAATGAAGTATAACTAATATTATTAAATTAATAAATATAAAATACATTATAATAGGTAAACTGACTTTTACAATACAAGTTGCCTAAAAGAAACAAGAACACCTTTGAACGAGAAAACGAAACAAAATCTATTAAAATTGAAATGAAAAACAAAAAAAAGGTACAAAAAAAGAAAAAAAATTTGCATTATATATATAAGACATTGAAAAAAGGCATGTAATTTATTTGAAGACCATAAAAAATTTAAAACATAATTGTTAAGGGATAACATCATTCGACATTTTCCACTTTACCATAAATTATTCTAATAGTTTCGCTCCACTCATGCATCTTTAAATACCTTGGTAAAATACCAAAAAAATTTGTGTTGTCACAAAATGGTAGAGATGGCCTTAGCTAAGGCCCAGCAGCACTGGAACCTAATAGGCTGCCCCTGGACCACTTCTAGTCTCCTTGGATCATTGGTCTCATGGCTTGAAGACAAGTTATATCTACACAAAATAGATGGCTTGGCAAGAATCCAACCGTCCATTGGCCTATAATTAAGAACAGTGTTCATGGCTTGGCAAAAATTTCTTCACCACTATTTGATAGGCTAGAGCTTCGCTCTCTACTTACGCCTCTTTCTAGACTTTATCCGAAGTCTCTACATTTTCCCTGTCTGTGTATTGCACTGTCTGTATTAGGTTTCCTTGTCTGTGTACTGCACTGTCTGTATTAGTGTATAATTAATCAAGTTTAAATTAATATAATATTAAATTTGATTTTGATTTTAAATTCAAAATTTAATTTAAATTCAATTGAATTTTATTTTTTTAGTTTAAATTTAATTTGAGATAAAAATTAAATTACTTAAACTTATTCAATTAAGCTTGATTGATATATAAAAATAAATTTAATTTTTATATTTGATAAAAATTTGATTATTTGTATTCGAATTTAAATTTAAGATTTTTATCAATTAAAATAATTAAAATATATTAAAATATAAAAATTTAATTAAGTTCGTGAATAATTCAAATAAGATATAAGAATACTCGAACTTGATTCGATCGATAAATCAAGCTACTTAAACTCAAATTTCATTTAATAATAATCAAACTAAATTTAAATTTTATTTGAATTAAATTCGAGTAATTTGTAAATATTAATGTATCATTTATATTCTTAATATATATTGATGTCTATGCTGTTGAGTTGAGCATTTCAGAGCGCGTGGGAGAAACACCTTTGGTACGTGCTCTAATCTCGTGTTCATCTTGTGGGTCGAGACATTCGTGGCGATAACTTCCATCACTAGTCGAGACATCCATCTCACTCACCCTGACCGCAATGACTCTGACTCCATTAGGGAAATAACAAATTCACCTCCATAATATTTGATGCAATTCATTGAGAGATCAATCTTATCTATCATGGCTCTTAAGAAGAGAGTCTTTGAAAAAGGAAGAGTTCACCAACCACGTAGGAGTAATCCTCCCCGCAAAAAGATCGGAGTGAAACGACCATGTCACCAAGGCTCACACACAAGAGTGCCATTAAAGATGCTTAAAGATCTCCTCGCCCACAAACAAAGAGAGGGGAGTGACGAATAAGTGAACTCTAGCGCTTCCAACATTCAAAACAATAAAGAAAAGGGAGTGCAAGATGAAAAGTTCGACCAATTAAAAGATGTTGTCTTTATCATTAGCTAAGTTGTGAGGGGTTTCATGGCAAAGCGCCCCTCGCCTATGGAGCCAAGGCACACCAGTGCCATTGCAAGAAAGGCTTCCTTCGCGAATAAAAATTGAGTTGAGGGGGAAGAAGTGAATGACCCAACTAGGGAGCCTTAAGACTTTAAGGCCTACACTTCATCCTAAATGATCCTTACACGGACTGAACTCCACTCAAGGAGTGCTAGGAGTCACTAAGGAAGGAACATAAGGGATGAAAAGGTCTGAGGAGCTAAGGTCCACAACTAACTTAAAGCAAGGATTGAACCAAATAAGAAGTTAGGGAGCTCAATAGGAAGCTGAACGAGGACAAGGAAAGGGAACAAGCTAACCTAACGGTGAAGCTTGAATAAAAGAGCTCGCGAACCTTGACAAAAATGGATAGAAAAGGCTAAAATGGAAGCCATAAGAGAAAGATTGCGGCAAGCACCTCGTTAATTGACTTGGAATCATTGGGGAATTCTCCCTTTACTCAAGAAATAGATAATGCCTTAACCTCTTCAAGGCTTCAAACTTCCTCTATGATGACATATCCGAAGCCATCATGTGCAAAGCCTTCCCGCGACTCTCGAGAAGGCCACTAGGTCTTAATACTATTCACTTAAGCCAAGAACCAAAAACACCTTCAAGGAGTTAGGGTGAAAGTTTGTGACCTCCATCACGTTAAAGTTCGTAAAGCAAATGCATGATGAAACCTTGAGAAATTATGTCATAAGGATTAATAATGAAACAGTTCAAGTCAAGGACCTCGACCACACAATTGCTATATTTGCCTTCATAAACGGCTTGAAAGAGAGCGACTTCACTAGGTCTTTATCCAAGAAATCACCCAAAGACTTTGCGGACTTAATCAAGAGAATAAGAAAGTATATAAATGCCGAAAGGCTATGGCAATGAAGTACCAAGAAGATGGGAAAGGAAAGAAAAAGGGACATAGGAAGTCCGAAGTGGAAGATGGAAAAAAGTTCTGCGACGAAGGTCTATGAGCACTACACTCTCTTAAAAGGCAAGAAGAGAAATCTTGATGATCATGGAAAAGGAAAACATGGCAAGACTTCCCAAGAATTTGACAAAGCTTAGGGTTAAGAGGGACAGAAAAAAGTATTACACTTTTCATAAAAACCATGATCATGAAACGGGAAACTACATAGTACTCGATAGTCAAATTGAAGACCTGATTCAAAGCAGCTATCTAGGGAGATTTGTCGAAAAAAGGGACAATAGAAATTGTGGGAGAAAAAAAACGACAATCAAAAGAGGTGAGAATCAAAAGATCAATGAAAGCCAAGAAAAAAGGGAAGATAGGTGTGAGATTGAAGAGCCCGCACCCACCGACAATAGATCTATAGTCGGAGTTATCATTGTCATAACAAGTGGACTTTTGTCGCGCGGACCAAGATCATCAGGAAAGAAGAAGCACGCTAAGCTTTACACCTTAATGGCATATGAAAAGAAACCAAGAACTTAGAAGGATGATATATGGCATTGCCACTCAGAGTAGGTGTGGAACCAAAGACCATAACCACGATGACTGACTTCATCGTGGCTAAGACTCCCCCGTCTCCAATATTCTCCTTGGCGACCAAGTCAAATTGCCTTAAGGGTCGTTGGCTCCTCACCTCATTTTAAAGTGAAATTGCCAACACCACAAAACAACAGGGAAATAAAAGGAGATAAAGTGGCCGTAAGACAATGCTAAAACACCGCCATGAAAATGAAAACAAAAGGATTTGAATCTTTCCCCATCAAGAAGTAAAACAGAATGTCCATCCTACACGAATAAAAGAGCCGGTAGGATACTCGATTGAGGCAATAGCTCATCAAAAACCCTAAAGAGTTGGTCCAAGCGAGCTGAATGTGCCTTGGAAAAGCAAAAACATCTCCTCAAGGATAGCTCCTAATCCATCCATGTAAGCTAAGCCAAGCAAAGACCAAGTTAGTAGTTATTAGATTTAAAGTTCACGGTTTTATGATTGTTGTCGCAAGACGAAGGTATAGAGAGCCCTACCCCAACCCCCGTAGGAAAGAGTGCATGCACCATCCTCTGTAAAGCTTTTGTAAAGCTATAGATGTACAGTGGACATAGACAAACTGCACTACCCACAATATTACAACCTCTTTTGTTTCATCAACAGTGAAAGTAAAAAGTGTGCACAACTCTTCCGTCAATCAATGAAATGATGTGTAAACAACGACCCAACTCTCTAATACCTTTAACTCTCTAACAAGCAAGCAAACTTAAAAGGCTGACACCTAACCAAAAAGACATTACCCCCAGTACAAACAGCTTGAAAAACACCACCTTGAGTGCTAGAGCCCCAGATGTTTTAAGGTAAGGTAAAGCTAGCTTGGACTTTGAGGTGGCAACAACGAAAACAAGACCAAGTTCTGTAGGAACGAAACTAAGTCCTTGAAACATAAGAAGATGAAGCCGAGTCCCCTAAAGCATAGAGGGACTCGAGGAAAACTTCAATCTCGCTACTACAAAGATTGAGCTTTTCGGAGAGACATCTCGGACGTCTGACCAAAGCAAATGAAGAGTCCAAGAGAAGAAAAGGTACCGAAAGAACTCTAAAGCCAAAAAATATTGCTAAACACCTAAGCTCGTAGGCTTGGATGTCGCCTGAGAAATTAATTAATAGACATGAATACTGAGCTCTTAAACTTGGATGCCGTTTTTAGGACATGACAAAACTGTCAAAATGCAAAATTTTGAGCTTCAAGGATTGTAGACCATAAAACTTCATAAGCTCTTAAGCTTGGAAGCTGTTCGAATCATGGAAGTGACAAAACTCCCCAAGCTCTTAAGCTTGCAAGACATCAATAGATGTAACAAAGATCTCTAAGCCACTTAAGATTAGAAGATCAATAATCAGACCAAGAAAGGCGTCACTAAAAGGCAAACTCCACTTTAAGGGTACATCACATAAAGTGAGCTTCACTAAGGAAAGACATCAAACATTACCTAATGTAAACCACAAATAAGGCAAATGTCGCCTCAAGTGAACCTCGCATGAGACAAATGTCACCCGAAGGAAACCTTGAATGAAGTCATGCCTAAAGCAAAGGCCACACAAGGAAATTCTATATAAAATGGAACTCCGTAGGCACACCCACTAAAGACGGACACAAGGTTGCCCAACACTCGAAAACATATTCAACAGAAGAAGAATCTCTCAAGGGGATACTAGCCAACATAATCAAACTCCAAGGGAGGGATTAGCCCCCACCAGAACCATGGAGCCACCGAAGACATCAATAAGCTCCCAAGAGCTTGTTAATTGATATGGTCGGCATCTAAAGGAGGAAGTAGGACCCCTTAGTGGAGTTACTCAAGCATGCCTAAAGCCCTAAGGCCAGATACATACACTCAAGAAGTCATATAAGGTGTAAAGTCCTCAAGCAAGGGACAAAACATTAAAAGAAATGCTAGACATGAAGAAACAGTAAGAATAAGAAGAAAAGAGATGGTTGATAAAACTACAAAGAACATTGATTAATCATCGTTGTTCCCCAAAAGACCATTCTTAAGTCTTAGATTTGAAGTTATTAGAAATAAAATAAATTCAATATCTTGTTTATTGTTCAGAGTGTACTACACAATCACAAACAAAGTTCCTCAAAGCTTGGATAATTCTATAAGGTAGAAAATTCTTATAACTGAAATGTAACCAGAAAAGGATTCATGCATCCCAAGTTCAGAGAAAGAAATGTTATTTTCATGCAGCATTAGTTTGACATCATTGTAAATAATTTACCAGCAAATTAAAATTGAACCACACCAAAACTAATTTTATTACATTTCAATCAGAATCAAGGGCAGAACAAACCTGTATAACTTTACAATCCAGTCGAAAAAATTTTGACCCAAATGAATAGGGTTAAAAAGAATGAAGCCAGCCTGTTAGTGCAACCAAGCACACTACCAGCGCCAGATGAATCAAATTACAATGTTCTCAAGAAAAATGCCCTACATCATTGAGCATATACACCGGATAACGGGAGAAGAATGTAACTATTGCTATACCAAGACAATTTGAAACCAATTCTCTGAACCTGAAATGATAGCAAAAGCAAGAGAAATAGTTTGAGTTTAATATTTGAAAAGCATGAATTGTGTTTTCTGTGAAATGTAATAAAAATAATAGATAGGTAAAGACTACACCATACCATCAGTTGAATTACCCCCGCAATATTTTTCAAATTTCAGGCATAATAGTTCAGAACCATACTACATACCCCAATTTGCATAAAGAATGGTTACAACTTACAAATTGCTGTAAATTTTATTCTTAAAATCAAACAACCACTTTATCAATTGGTAAGCCAAAAATTTATCTCATGAAGCTATTCCTTAGCAAACCAAGCTCAAACCAGAGGCTCAGCAATAAGATGCCAGAAATTAGATAATTACTCCTAGTAATATCAGTTAATCCTTTTCTTATGTACCTATTCAACATTTGGCATTTAGTTACTACATCCTTCATTCTTTCTGATACTTAATCATTGGACCATTACTACCGTTCAAAGTTAGAGCAGCGGCATTACTCTTTCCTATTTGAAAAAATGGTCTTATTTTTGCCTCATAGCATAGATGCTTTAAAAGACCATGCAATACATGAAAAGAAAGCCCTATGCCTCTTCGTATCAAATTATCAATTATGTCCTAATAGAACCCTAAAATACAAATACACCCCCCCCCCCCCACTAATTAAAAAGTAATGCATCCTAGCACTACTGAAAAAAGCACACATTTCAACTTAACGACAATCTTCTCAATCACACTGCAGCTAGCCTTTCTTTAACCATAACTTAACTAAGAGGGCCTACAGTTGAATTATAGAGTAAAGCAAGATTCGTTAAATTTCAGAGCAGCTGAATGGAACAAAAACAAGACCATACATATTTCAGTTACAAGACATTCACTTTGAAGACTTCCACTCAACAACTGCAATTTTTTTATATCCTCAGTATTGCCTCATGCTAGCGCTTTAAATTGTAATCACCTTGCAACTGCATCTAATGATCAATATGACTGCAAATAGGCTTCTAAATGTCCTCTTTTACAATAATCAACATCTAACCATGAGTCGAATTTACTGGCTAAATAAAACTCAAATTAAATTAAGATTAAGATATGTTTTCAAAAAAGGAAAACAAACTGAATTTTAGAAAGTACATTGGAAATTGTTGAAATTTTTAGTTGTAGAAGGTGTTTGAATTTACTTCACTTTGTTTTTTAAAGCATTTCGTCACTCCACTCACGTACTTTATCTAAAAGTGATATTTTGAATGTCAAACAGATTTCAACCGCTGTAAAGGTTGACTTCATTATTAGGAACTGAATTCAAAATGACAAATAGAAGGGAACTCAATTACATGTTTCCATGAGATACAAAGATATAAATTAGCAAATGTACACAATTGAAAATTGATTCTATTTTTCATTTCTAAGAAAAAAAAATCCTTTCAGGAGCAAGCTGTACCTCAAGATAAGATGACAAGTCCTAGATACATTGCACCAGCAAGGAATATGAATGATATCATTCCCCTGCAAGCAGTGTTCACAAAGAAAATGTGAGCAGCAAGACAAATAATCATGAAATATTTACAACTTTGCACATCATAGACACTGTCCTCATGTTCCACTATTCATGCTCTGTCAAAGCTTCAAGTGTCAGTGTCTCACCATATAAATCCCCATCCAACTCCATTGCAGGGGCAAGGACAAATTTCTGCAAACTTCTCAGCATCACTGGAGTTAACTCTTCGAGATATTAGATCGTCATAGATATCTACGCAAATAATATTCAATTCACTTTAAACTTAATTCTTAACTCTTACAACAAACAATTGGCATAAATAAATAAAAGAAGGAAAAATTATGAAGAAAAAAGTCAGAGGAAGCAGAACCACTGAATACATACCGTAGACAGAAAACAAACTGTTCATGACACCTGCAATATCCAAATTATAAATAAGCAACACTTCTTTTAACAGAAGAGATTTGAAAATGAAATTATTCCTTGGAAAAGAAAAGGAAAAATGACAAGAGAGCCTATACCAATGAAGAGAATGACATAGCGGAGAATACGAACTGTTGTCCTTTCTTGCAAAAGCCAAATTATAGCAAGGAATATAATAAATCCTGAGGAATCCAATTTATTGATAGCAAAATTATTAGCACTTAAACTCATGGTTATAAAAATACAAGTCAAGGCTATGAGGGTACTCACCAATGCAAAGTCCTCTAAGTGTCCACTGTTTGAACACTCAACAAGTTAAAAGCTTGAAAATACCGTTTAAAGCATATAAATTTAAAAAAAAAAAAAAGAGGAAAGAAAGAAAGGAAGGAACATCCGCATATGAATACCAATTTTTATTAGGAAATATTATCTCCTTGACATCTTACATTTTTAGCATAAAAGAGCACAACAACCAGAGCAAGAAGAAAACAACCAGCAGCTATTCTAGCAGTGACAAGATTTGTGGATGCAAGAATTAAAGCCATCCCCCAAAATGATGAGCCAAGATCTGGATGCAAAAGCAATTGTAAATTGATAAATGCCACTGAAAAGCAAATTGCATTAGATGAAAGATCACCTAGTTGGAAATGGATACAATAAAAACTTTGAGAAGGTTGGTAATTAATTTAATAATAAAAAAAGGAAAGGAAAAAGAAAAATACTTACATCCAGCAGGCAAGATCAACCAGTATACACCACCTCGTGTCTGTGTTACTCCACCTTCATCTGCATGAACCTGGATCCCTTCTACCTGCATGTTAAGCAAATACGAATTTTAACCATTGAGCAGACCATAACACAAAAACTAAACGTCAGCAATATGAGTTATCATTAAATTAAACCGACTTAAAAACAAAAAACAATTTGCAATTCTATTCAAAGCAATTTTGGTAGGGTGCCACTTAGAATAAACTTGTGAAGCTCATATAAGCACTCATTTTCTGGTGAAATAATATGGTGCGTACCTCATACACAAAGATAGTAAAAATTTTAATTTGCAACAAGCAAGAATGGTTAAGTGGCACAACAGACTTCTTAAAGTGAGATCATGCACTACATACAAGAACATGAAAAACCGTGAAACATGTGTAACAATATTACATATGTGGTCCATGATCCCATGGAGTACAAAGGCATTTAAAAAGATGTAAAGGGAAGATATGAAATTTAATTATTGATTCACAACACTGGCACAGAATGGTAACTTTTTCTTTTTGAGTGCCCGAAACGAGCAAAATTTGTAAAGCATCCTTGATCTGTAGCTTAAGCTTGAAAACAAGTTAATTGTATTTTGCCTTGCATTATGAAGATATAGAAATTACATACCAAAAAAAAGAAAATATACAAATCAAATAAATATAAATTGATGTTCAAGACCTAATCTAGTAGCCATAAAAAGGTCCAAAGATACTAGAATCTTTGGTTCAATCTAAACACTTAGATGTCAACCACAAATTACTAACAAAATGAAGCATATTTATTTAAGATGTTCTTCTTCACCTTTTTATGTGGCGAGGGGCTTTCAATGATTAATTCACAAAAGAGGATGATATTTAATCAGAAGAGTCAGTCATATTAATTAGCTCCCATAAAACTGAGTTCATAATCAATTGAACTCAAAAAATATCAGTCATTCCATACGACCATCTCACAAGATACATAAGTTAAAAAGGAAAATAAACACCATGGAGTCAAACAATCTCATCATCACATTGAAAACATGTTTTACCCTTTACATGACAAGATAAAGGGAAGAGTTTCTTACATGACCACAGGTAAGTTTGCAAGCAATCGCATGACTTGCTTCATGCAAGAATACTGTAATGAGCTTAAAAGGTGTCAATAGCACTGTCCTCCATAGCTACAACAATCAGGGGGGAAATTAGATGAAATCATAAATTTAAGTAAACATAGGCAAACAGTTCAAAGCTCAGGGAAAGAAAAAAGAAATGACTGAAAATTATCATGCAAGGCAATTCTATTAAATTTGCCCAATTTTATATACAATGCTACCATACAGTTGAAAGAACTCCATTTTATACCTTTTAACCGAAAGTCAGCTACAATTAATCCTCCTGGAAAACTCCTTATAAATAGTTGACCAAGTTCCATTAGAGGCCATATTAGTTCATGCAAGGTTGATATAAACACAAAGTCCTTGTTGCATCACCTCATTCTAAATTACATAATTCTCCACACCCATAACCACAACAATCTCATCTGAACACGTGCTGTTTTTCTTCTTCTTTTCTTTCTATCCTTAAGCTTCAACGACAGTTTTTTTTTTTTTTTAATAATTTTTCTTAGCTTCTAGAAGTCAGATTTATTCATACCACTTCAACTCGAAATCCTAATTCTCATAAACACATTTCCAACTCATAAGTGCTTCCAGAAAAGAACCCAAAATCCCTCCAATTTGCAAACCAAGAAACTCTTTAAACTAAAACTAACAATTATGGTTTAGTCAACTCAGGATTTAAAATGTGGTGGCGGCCGCATTTTCACTTGCATCGCGTTTATTGCAATTGTGAACATAACGAATAAGATAGCACTAATTGCGCAATTTTCACAATTTATCATTGAATAGTTTGATATAAAATTATTTATTTATGATATTTAAAGTAATTTATGATATTTTAATCTTACATTTATAGGCTAAAATAATTTTTTCCACATATTTTAATTATAACTTAAAATTAATATGCTATAAAATTCATAAAATTTATGAATATATCAAAGAAAAACATAAATAACGGTCTTAGCGTCCCTTTACGATCACAATTTTTCGTTATACTGTCGCGGACGCTATTTAAATCCATGAGTCAACTTAACCGCAAATGCCCTTATTGACTAGCTCGCTCATCCTTCAAACAAACATAACAATGGAATTCTTACTAAATTTACCCAGTTTTGATCTTTTCTCTTTTTTTTAACGACCAAATACAGAGCAGAATAAACCATCTTTATATCAAGAAGAAAAACCAAGAAAGAAACTTACAGCAAGAATGACAACAGTGAAGACACCTATTGTCACCAGAAAGGCCACTTGGTCATTATTGCAGCAACTTTTCAACTCCCAATTTGCCATTTTCTCTTTTTACTTCAAAAACTAAGAACAACGCTTTCCTTCTGGGTATGTGTTTGGATCTTGAGAAAGTGAGAGAAAAAAATGAAGAAAAAAGAAGAAAGTTCGCAGAAAGAAAAACTACTTGGCTTTTGGTCTTCGCGTTTTTATATTGTTGATTGGAATGTGAAAGGACCAATACAATTGCGCGTTATTTACATATTTTTGTCGCTTTTTTATTTTCTATATGACTTGCTGGTTGTTGCAGGTGAAGACTAAGTCCTGATTGGGCGAACGTCTGCCAATTCATATTTGTCGTTGGGAAATGTTAAAAATTGGCCGCCTTTGATATTTTCAAAAGACAAATTATTGTCTAGCTTTCTGGTCTAGTAGATAAGAATGCCTTAAAAAGATATAAGATTGGGCTCAAACATCAGTCTCTCCTTTAACGCAAGGCTCTATCTCTTTAAAATAAAAAAATAAAAAAAAATTATTTGATAAATTTAATTTTTTTATTTTATAAAATAACACATATGCGATCGGATCAAAATAAATTTTTATTTGTTTTAAATTATTTTAAATTTATAAAATTTAATTTAATTTAATTTTTTATATATATATTTAAATTTGACTCAAACTAATGTTATAAGATTACATAAAAATAAATATTTAAAAAAATTTAAAAAAATTATTTGGTATATTGTATATAGAGTTTTTTAATAAATATTATTTTATTTTAAATTTTAATAAAAATATTACACAAAATATAAATTTTATTTTAAAATAATAATTAAATATTGACCTCCCCTCCACGTCAAGCATGCAATCTCTCAGACATTAGGAGATGAAAGGCAGTGATACTCAACACGATGTTGTGCAATATTATGCGAATATTGTAGGATCAATAGGTTGGAAAGGGAGATCGATGGTTCTGTCTCACAAATTTAGCAAATTCTTCAAAAGAGTAGCTATGATCGGTTTCGGTTCCATTCTTGAAGCTGATACAAATGCAGAAGAGAATAAGCAAGATTTTTGTTCTCTCTGAAAATTACAAGGCACCACCACATTGCTAATAGCTTTTTCTAGAAAGCTTGGTCGATCGTGCAAGAGAAGAATTCGCAGCTGCTATTTTCGACTTCTTCAACTCTAATAAGTTATAACCTTGTAAATTAATCAAACAAATACGTGTGTGTATGTATGTATGTATATATATATATATATTTATTTATTTATAAATTATTTATTTATTTTAAAAAATATTCGAACTTAATTCATGTTTGATAAAAAAATTATTCTATCCATTCAAATTTAATTTATTTAAATGATAAAATATTTTGTATTCAATTCGGTTCAATTAAGTTAGAAAAATTTACTCGTAAACATTAAATAAACATATTAACAAACATATACAAACGAATATGTTTATGAATAATAAATAAATTATAATTAAATAAATTTAAACAAATAAGTATAAGTGAACTTTAAAATATGATTAAAGTAAAAGATAAAAATTTAATTTTATTATTATTATTAAAAACGAATAATAAACAAACAAATTTTAAATAAACTTTAAACGAATTTATTTATAAATATAAACAAATTAAACAGACCTTTTTTTATATTCAATAAATAAAAATGATATTTAAAATTATTTGTTAACTTTAATAAACAAATATAAACTAACAAAAACTTAACATATTCACGAATGTTTCATCGAAAGTTGTATTCACTAACACTCTTAAACCTTTTATATAAATATAATATTTAGATAAAAAAAACTATTATAACTCTAATTTAAAATATATAGATGTAAATTTTGTCTATACTAAATAAAGATTCAACATTTTATCTGAGTAGAGATCAAGATAAATATTACATCGTGAAAATAAAAATAGATATGATTTTAAATTTTTTATAGGAAACAGGGAAGGTACTAATAATATAACACTAATTCCTTATCTGTACCCATACCTTATATATATTTATATATATATTTAATAAATAATTTTTTTATTAAATAATATAAATTATTATTTTAGATTAATTAAAATTAATATATTTCTATTTAAAAATATATATACTAATATATATTTATAAAAAAATTACATAAATATGCAAGATAAAAATAAAAACAAAGCTAAAAAATAAATTTATGTTTTTATTATTTTAAAAAAATTATAAATACGAAAGTTATCAATATCTATTAAATACTCATAGAAATACGGATAAAAATAGATTTGAAACACTCGTTGAATATAAATACGAAAATAAATATAATATAAAATTTTAAAAATGGGATAAAAATTATTTTACCTACCCTATACTTTACTTATTAACATCCTTACTAAAATCTTTGTCTCAATTCTTATGTAATATATTAATAATATATTAAATTCTTAATTTCAATAATCAATTATCAACCTTCTAACTATAGATAAAAAAAGTCTATCTATATCACATCTCACTCTCATTTAACTAATTACACATAGCAAATATGTATTTCATTTTAAAATACAATGAAATTATTTAATTATCTCCGAACCTTTGATCAAATGACTAAAAATGTTTGAAGAGACATCAAAGATTTGATTTCAAACCAAATCTCTTCGTTTTTTTTTTATACCAAAATTTC
This sequence comes from Durio zibethinus, assembly GCF_047325235.1. Lineage (NCBI taxonomy): Eukaryota > Viridiplantae > Streptophyta > Magnoliopsida > Malvales > Malvaceae > Durio > Durio zibethinus. Next base: position 20,519,915 of record NC_143182.1, read on the forward strand.
ACCCTCCTAATGTAACAAAAAAAACTATCTAATTAAGCATGATAGCAAATATATATATCAAGGACTTCACCTTTCTGCTGTAAATATATATATATATATATATATCTAATTAAGGACGATAGCAAATATGTATATCATTTCGAAATACAATGAAACTGTCTTTTCCATGCCTTAGGAATGGGGTGGGATGTTGACGCCCAAAAACAAAACGAACAGTGAAATACTTGATTAGTTACAGAGGTGCTAATTACAAAGGTAATTGATCTTTGCTAAGTCACTATTCTATTGGTATATGGGTGTATTTGCAGCTATTGAGACTAGCCAATGAAATACTTTGGAGACAATTCCTCATTTCTCTCTCTCGATTTTTCTTCTTCTTTCTCTTATCAAGTTGTACAGGTACATTGTTACGGTTTCATCTTCTTCATCACATTTAGCTCATATCAATCTAGTAACAGAGTAGACGATTCTACAATGGCAGAGGGCTTAACTACCAGAGCATAAAAGGAACTGGGTCAACTACAGAATGAGCTGGATTCCAAGTTACGCCAAACTGCAACCCAAATGCGAGAAGAACTACATAACAATTTGCAAGTTGGGCTGGAGAAAATTGGCACTGATCTAAGGAAGATGTTTGATCAACTTGCTTCAAAGTTTGAGAGCTCACTAAAGATATCCGAAGCAGTTTCTTCAATGGTCAAACAGAATGAAGCGGTGGATGTGACTGAAACCAAGTCATTAATGAAACTGGGTGGCCTACCTATAGCAACTACGATGCATACCAAATATTCCAAGGTTGAATGTCCACGATTTGAGGGAAACGACTTCAGAGGTTGGCTCCTTAAAACCGAACAATTCTTTAAATCTAATCAGACCAGAGAAAGTGATAAGGTTAAGATTGTGATGATTCATCTAGATAGGAAATCTCTTCAATGACACCAATGGTTTATAAAAAACAGGGGTAAACTCACTGATGTTTCATGGCTTCAATATATTGCTAAAATGCAATCTCGTTTTGATAAAAATGAGTTTTCTGATCCTATGTTTGAATTAGTGAGTCTGAAGCAAAATCATACTGTTGATGATTATTATGATGAATTTGAAGGACTGTTAAACATGATTGATATATCTTATGAGCATGCCCTTAGCATCTTTATTAGTAATCTGAATCCAGACATATCCAAACCCGTTAGGATGTTTTATCCTAAAAACTTGACCCATGCTTATAACCTTGCCAAACAAATGGAATCCCTTATATATAACTTACCTAGAAAACCATGTACTTCTTCAAAACATCCCTTGCCAACACCAACCTCATCAACTCGGATATCAAGTCAACCTAAAATGACTTATTCTCCTCTGCTACCTACTCCAATGGTTTCCATTATGAACTACAATCAACCTGTTAAACATATAGCTCCTATTAACATCTATAAACCTATAAACACTAAACCTGATCTTAATTTCCATAAAACCAGCGAACATCTTTCTAGAAAAGAAAGGGAAGAAAGGCCAAAAGAAAGGCTATGCATGTGGTATGGGTCCAAGTTTGAGATAGGTCATCATTGCATACGGTCACAACTATATCAATTACTAGTGGATGACATGGGGGAAGGAACTACTGAAGAAAAGGAATTTTCAAATTGTTTGGAGTCCCTAAAGGAATTTCAAGTTGATACAGTTGAGAACTTGAGTAGGCCTATAATATCCTTACATGTTTTGATTAGTATAGTTAGGGCCCAAACTATGCGAATTCAGGGAAAATCAAAAATCAAAATTTAGTGATTCTGGTAGACTCTAGTAGCACTCATAATTTTTTGGACCAATCTATTACCAAACATTTGGGCTGTAAATCGACAGCAGTGGAAGGTATTTGGATCACAGTGGCAAATGGTGAGCTATTGGTGACAAACACAAGGTCTGCAGTAGCATACAATAAATTTTTTGCTATTACTATTGATAGGATGTAACATGGTGTTGGGCATACAATGGTTACAGACATTGGAACCTATTCTTTGAGATTTCAACAACCTAGCCATGCAATTTGAATTGGCAACCAACTGGTATATTTTGCAGTTGATAGTCAAAGGCAAGGTACAATTAGCCTCGAGGAAGCAAATGGCTAAACTGAAGTTGCTCAATAGCAATACATGTTTGACGATGTTAACGGAAGTGCAACCTTCTAACATGGTGCCAATCTGTAAAAAAGAATATAGAGCTACCAACAGAGCTATAAAATCTATTGGCCAAATTTGATACGATCTTTAAACCATCAAAAGGTCTACCACCTAAAAGAACTCACGACCATCGAATTTCCTTAAAAGATTAATCTTAGTTTATTCAACTCAAGTGTTTAAGATGTTATTATGTCACCAATGAAGTTATCTAAATACGAGTTTGTTGTCACTGATAATGGCCATTGTTGTCTATTGAAATGAAATGAAGAAGGCAATTGGTAGTATGTTCAACAATGCACCATCTACAAACAATTTAAGTCTGACACCACGTAATCTTTGGTCTCTTACAGCCCTTGTCAATACCAATTAGAATCTGGACAGATATCTCAATGGATTTCATTGATGGCTTGCCAAAATCTCTTAGCAAATAAGTCATTATAGTAGCTGTTGATCGGTTAAGCAAATATGCACATTTTGTAACTCTCACTCATCCCTACTCAGCTTTTACAGTTGCTCAAGTCTTCTTGGACAACACTTACAAGCTGCATGGTGTTCCAAATAATATTGTGTCTAATAAGGACAAGGTGTTTACTAGCTTAGTTTGGAGGGAGCTATTTAAATTGCTTGGTACTGAACTTAAAATTCCGAATACATATCATCTTTAAACGGATGGCCAGTCCGAGGTAGTTAATAGGTGCTTAAAAACTTATCTTAAGTGCATGACTGGGGAGCGGCCTAAGGATTGGTCTAAATGGATCCTTTAGCAAAATGGTGGTATAACACCAACTACCACTTTTCTATACAAACAACACCATATGAGATTGTTTATGGCCAACCAGCACCTAGTCATATACCGTATCTTCTTAATGATTCTAAAGTTGAAGAAGTTGATGAAAGTCTGAAAGCCAGAGAAGCTACCATTCAGCTTATGAAATTCCATCTTAACAAGGCACGAAAAAGGATGAAGCAGCAAGTAGATAAGCGCTGGTCTGACAAACAACTTGAGGAAGGAGACTATGCATATGTCAAACTCCAACCTTATAGACAAATATCTATTTTTAACTGATCTTATCTTAAGCTAGCAGCTAAATTCTTTAGCCCTTATAAAATTCTGGCAATGGTGGGTGCAGCAACATATAAGTTGGAATTACCTACGACTACTCGAATTCATCCGGTCTTTCATGTGTCCCAACTCAAGAAGCATGTTGGACGAAAGCCTACTCAATTTCATCTTAGTTTGTTGGATGGAGATAGAACCTTAGCACAAGAGCCTGTAGCTATTCTAGACATGCGTATGAATAAGAGAAGAGGTAGGTTGGTCATTGAAGTGCTGGAGCAATGGAGCAATTGCTTTCCTGAAGATGCCATATAGGAAGTCTTCATGATCTACAAAAGCAATATCCTTCTTTTGATCCTCAAGGACAATGTTCTTTTCATAGAAGGGTATATGTTACAGGCTATTAAAGTATTAGGCTAATTGGGTCATTTATTCAAGTCTAGTCTAAAAAATTATATTAAAAATTACTTTTCCATAGTGATAAAATTTTTTCATCCTTTAGGTTGGGAATCATATCATCTTTAAAGGTAATGATTTTATCACTCTAATGATTTAAGATCATTACCACGCATAAATTGCTACTACAGAGGATACAATTACTAAAAGTAAATCATCATGATTTTTAGATAAATCATCTCATACCAAACGCTCCTTAAAAGTAATGTTTGATATTTTTTTCCTTATTTTTAATGTTTCAATTTTTTATATAAATTTACATGCATGTGTATCATTTAAATTTTGAATTTAGAAAATAACCATTGAGTAATATATTTCGTGTCATTTAAATTTATATTACTCAATATCTATTATTGAGTATTATAAATAATTACGAATCAAATTCAAATTGCATAAATCCAACTATCTATAAACTTTATCATTTAGGATTTTATGTTATTCATGAGTTCAATTAGCTGTGAATGAATTTATTTAATATTTAATGTAATTAAAATTTAACATATTTATTTAATAGTTTAAATATTTATAAATCAAATCAAGATTGTTATATTTCAGTTCGATTAATTATTTTTATATTTCATTACGAAGTAAAAGTATAAATTGTTAGTTTTGAATCATTAAAAATTAATTTTTTATTTTAATTTATGTATCAATGGAGTTTAATTGAAATTTTGTTAAATCGTTGACATTAAATATTTTTTTAATATATTTACTTTTGTTTGTAGAGTTTTTTTCATTGATATGTATCTATTTTAAAAAAATTTTATTAATCTAGTATTTGGTATCATTTTTAAGATTATTGTAATGATTTAATTATAATAGTAATAAGATCATAAGATAATTTGATTATCGGTGATCTTATATTACTATATTTGACATAATATTATAAATTATTAGCGTTCTTAAGTCATTGTATTTGGTATTATATGCAATAATAATAATAATAATAACAACACACTAAATTTTATATCTCATATTCAGAGGTTGACGTATTTGGTATTAATGAAAATTATTTAATAATTTCTTTTAGAAATTTTTTTCATCAAAATTGATTTATATTTTACAATTTTTTATAAAATAATATTTAATTATTTTATAAATTATTGATTCAATAAATATTAAATTTTTTATTTTCTTTTTGTAAGGTCATTTTGAATATTATATATATATATTTTAATAATTTATTAGAATATAAAATATTCAAAATGACCTTACAAAAATAAAGTAAAAAATTTAATACTTATTGAATCTATAATTTATAAAATAATATTTGTTATTAGAATATAAAATATTCAAAATAACTTTACAAAAAGAAAATAAAAAAATTAATACTTATTGAATCAATAATTTATAAAATAATTAAATATTATTTTATAAAAAACTGTAAAATATAAATCAATTTTGATTAAAAATAATTTTTTAAAAAATTATTAAATAATTTCATTATTTTTATAATCAATAAATATTTATTCAATTGTAATAGAAAACCTTTTTTAAAAATAAGCTATAAAAAATAAAATTTTGAAAACTTATACTATTTAGCTTTCTAAGGTAATATTAAGTACATCTTTCACGAGAGTAAATTAGTCAAAAAAAAATGATATTAAAAATTACTTTTTAATGGTGATAAAATTTTTTCATCTTTTAGGTTATGAATCATATCATCTTTCAAGATAATGATCTTATCACCATAGTAATTTAAGATCACTACTATATAAGATTTTTAAATTGTTACCAAACAAAGTGATGTTTTTACTTAATGCAAATCATCGTGATTTTTAAACATTTACCTCATATCAAATACTCTTTAAAAGTAATGTTTGATATTTCTTTTTTATATTTTTAATGTTTCAATTTTTTATGTAAATTCACTTGCATGATATGTATGTTTAGACTATTATAAATTAATATTTTTATTTCTTATTTTAAGTTATGTAAATCCAATTATTAATGAAATTAATGTTCATTAATTTATAGCATTCATGAACTCAATTAATTATGAATTAATGTATTGTGTATCATTTAAATTTTGAATTTAGAAAATAGCCATTGAGTAATGTATTTCGTGTCATTTAAATTTATATTACTCAACATCTATTGTTGAGTAATATAAATAATTATGAATCAAACTCAAATTGCATAAATCTAAATACTCATAAACTTTATCATTTATGAATTTATGTTATCCATGAGTCCAATTAACTGTGGATGAATTTATTTAATATTTAATTTAATTAAAATTTAACATATTTATTTAATAGTATAAATATTCATAAATCAAATCAAGATTGTTATATTTCAATTAATTATTTTTTTGTTTCATTACAAAGTAAAAGTATAAATTATTAGTTTTGAATCATTAAAAATTAATTTTTATTTTAATTTATGTATCAATGGAGTTTAATTGAAATTTTGTTAATTTGTTGACATCAAATATTTTTTTAAAATATTTACTATTTATTCATATTTGCATTATAGAGGTCTATTAAATTTTCATGCAATGCATCCCTCAAAAAACTCTGGATCCATTGTTTTATTAGTTTTGCATTTCAGTTCTACTTTATTTATTCAATTTCATGTATTTCATTTTAAGAAATTCTATCTTATAAGTTTTGGCTTCTTAATTAACATTATTATTGAAATTAATCACATCTTTACATAAACACCACTAATTTATAATATGCATCAGTTTACAAAGATCTCATTTCTGTTTAATTAAGAAACTGAGAATTAAATATAATATATATGTATGTGCTATAGTATCCAAGCATTTTGAGTTAAAACTTTGTTCATACTTCATCAGGATATGAATATGTACGGATAACTTTTTCGTTAATTTTAAAAAAAAAATTATTAATTTTGAGATTTGAATATTAAAAGTATTAGATACTATTTTTCAAGTGTGTTATCATTAACCAACATTTCTCTATTAATTTTGTTGAATTATACTCAAAGTGCGATTTCAAACTTTTATTGTCTAAGAAATTATTAATTCAAACATAAAAATACATGTGACAATTTAAAATACGATATCATGATATAATATAAATATGATATGAAATGATATAAAAGTGATATATTTAAAATTTTGATAATAATTATATATAAATTTAACAAAATAAAAAAATATATATTTTATATTTTCATATCAATATCAATTATCACACGTAATTTTTACATAAAATATTATTTTAATATTTTAATATTTTTTACGGTACAATTAAACAAATTACCAATTTACGTGAAAGAAGAGTACGCACTCAATAGGTTATCCAAACAGTACACTATTTTACGAGAACGTAATATAAGATTCAAAATTCGACTCTTTCATGAAAGTTGAAAAGGGAAAAAAACAAAAAAGAAAAGGCAAACAACCACAGTGCACTGTTGTTTTCAATTACTGTAAAGTGTAAAACCGCGACAGAGAGGCATTGAAGCTGCATTATTATTGTGCATGGAGGGACCATAAGGGGATATGGCAGAGAGAAAGAAAAAGGGCAAAACAAAAACATTATCATTTTCTTTGTCAGAGTAACATTATTATCTATTTCTTCTTTTGCAGTTGAACCTACATGTTCCTTTTAACACCACAATTTTATTTTTATAAAAACCTCTTTTCTATCATAAAAGCCGTGTCTCATATTTCTTCTTTTGCAGTTGGCTAAAACTTTGTGGATAGATCTCAAGGCATTAGGCTATAATTATATTTCGGAATGGGATGTGTTATGTGGTGTGGAATTTGGATTGTCCTAATACCAGTTACTTTGCTGACTTACGTAAACCGCTATCTCTGATCAATGTCCTCATTTTCTCACAGTTTGGTATGATCTTCCTCAAACCTGTTGTCCCTTATTCATAGCCGGATCCATACTTAGAATTGGAAATTTTTCTCTAAATATTCTTTCCGTCAATAAAATCGATAAATTTTTTTGCAGTTGTTATGTATATTATATGTGATTTCTTTAGTTTACAGTCTAAGCGTAGTTTTATATAAATTCTATCATGACTTAAAAAATTAAAGAATTTATCTACTGGAATTTTATATACCAAAGAAGAAACTATAGTTGACACAAAACTTGATAATTAAAAACATAATACGATGACATGATACGAATATTATATAAAAATAAAATATGAAAATGACATAATTTAAAACTATAACAATAATTATGTATAGATTTAACAAAATAAAAAAATTATATTTTATATTTTCATATTGATATAAATTATAACACATAATTTTTATAAAAAATATAATATAAATATATAAATTTTAATATTTTACACGACATAAATACATAAATGATCAAATTTATGCAATTCATCTTTTCCTCATCTACGTATTCTTCATGAATAAAATAATTAGCATCCATTTAATTTAAGAAAAAAATATACTTCAATTTAAGCAAAACTACCTTTTATTATCATCAACCGTATAATTTATTAATAAAATATTAATTTTTTAATTTTAATAATTAAAGATCAAAATTTAAAGACATTAAAGACAAAAAAAAGAAAAAAACCTTTATCCACGTGCAAAAGGTACTGGCTTGAAACATTAATCAGACTATTGCATAATGCAATACTATCACATTATGCAATATATACTAATAAAATCTAAAATTTAATTTAGGTAATTCATACAATTATTTTTAAAAAATAATATTTATTATATTTAAAATTTAAAATTTAATATTAATAATCTTTTTTCTTAATTATCATACTACAATCTCCTTTATAAAAATATATATATTATAAAAAAATGACATCACATTAAATGGAAGATAAGTGTAATTATTTTCGTCAAAATGGTCTCACAAGAAATTTAATTATTCTTCATTGATGGGAAAATTATTTCGAGAGATAACCACGTTGAGAAAATGATTGTTGAGCTCGTTGAAAAGCCCTTCCTTTTTATCACCAAACCTAGGCCCCTCCCAAAGAAAACGAGAGAGGAAAAGGTAAGAAAAAACTCCCAAGATGCGCATGCATTTCCCGATATTCACTTGCGGATGGTAATTGTAACATGAGGAGCCTTGCCCCACCCCCCATCCCCCTCCAAAAATTTTTTTTGAAAGTCCTTTAGCATGAATATATATTTATATTAAATACATTTAAATTAGTTTTTTAATAAAAATATTAATTTTATTATTTTTTGTTTTATAAATTAAATTTATACATTTTAATTTAAGATATGTTTAAATCACATTAAAATTAATAGATTTGTTATAAATTTTAAATCACAATCAAATGATTTTAATAAAAATTAAATTAACTTTTTTACTTTCTTAATAAAATTTAAGTTTTCAATCAAGCGCCAAATATATTTTTATTTTTTTATTTTTTTAGTACAAAGAGATCGAAGTTTAAGAGATTTATAGAAAGGAAAGAAAGATTTAGCTTACTAAAACTCTTTTTTTTTCATATATTTTTACTTTTATTTTTATTTTAGATCTCTATTGCATATTATTGTAATTCTTTTTTCAAAACAAAAAAAAAATCATATTTGAACTACTTTAGGAAAAATATCAAACTTTTAGTCTCAAAATTTCATCTTCATTTTTTTTAAAAGTATATTTAGTTTTTTAAAAAATATATATATTTAATGATTGATTTATTCATACTTTTTATTTCAGTTTTAAATGGTCAAAAAAATTAAAATATTCTATGTAATTAGTAATTTAACAATTAATTATAAATCATGTTATTATTAAAAGTATAATATTGTTATATTAATATTTTTATTTTATAATTTTATGCACTTATCATATATTATTAGTATATTGTTTGCATATATATATATATATATTAATAAATATAATAAAATATGTCATAAAAAAATAATAAAACAACGTATGTTATATATTATTAATTAACCCTTTCAAAATTATGTGTCGAAATCGTCACTGCTTACATTAAAGCATATAAACTCAAAATCAAGAGACAATCAGAGCTGTTCAGAAGCTCAGATGGGGAATCTGAGGTTGCAACTTTTATTCTTATGTAAATTTCGCCTATCTTCTCTTGTCAGTCCAAATCACAAGGACAGAAACTCAAGGTGGGTTATCTTTGAGTGCCAATTTTCCACTTGGATTCTCTCTAGTTTCTTTTTCCTTCTTTTTTTTTTTTTCTAGTTTCAGATTCTTATAGTTCTTTCTTTTGGTGTTTTCTCACATGGCAACTGGCCAAACATAGAAAAAGAGATGCTTATAATGATAACGTAAAAGAAAATTTTGGAAAAAGGCTAGACTCTAGCTGCTTCTTTGGATGATCAACTAGCATATTCATATTAGATTGTTAAGTGTGAAAAGGGAAGGGGGGTCAGGCAGGCCATAGATGCATGGTTGGCTTAAAGGAAACTAATAGTTAGGCTAAAAGGAAACCTCCGATCATCCACATTCATTGGTCATTTTTAAAAAATATATATTTGTTACAAGGAAATTTTTGTATTTTCAATTGTGTAAATGTATAGAGTATTCTATATTTTCAAGAGAATCATATTCTAATCATGCTGACATCATATCACAATCATATTGTAATCTTAATCTCTAATATCTCTCAAATTACAATCTCTATATCTCTCTAATATAATTGAATTCAATTATATTTGGTGTATAGAATAATGGATAAGATAGTATAATAATCATTTAATATTATGTTTGGTTTATTTCTAGTTGAAAGGGATAGGATTACAAGGAGATAATTCAATCTTCCCAAAGTGAAGAGAATTATTTTTAATCCATGGGATTAAACTTACATGTCATACCTTTAAAAATTATATCAATAATTTAAATTATATAAACTTTGAGGAAGAATAATTTTAACTAATAAATAAATTATCTTGTCTTAATCATTACAAACATCAATTATAAGATAGGATAATATTATTTAATTTAATTATATTCATAATATCATCTTATTCTATCTATCATAATTTTATATACCAAACATGACTTACATTTATTATATTAACATTCCTTTCAAACTCAAGATGGTATTGTAGATAATAACTTGAGTTTGTTAATTAATTTTTGAAAACTACCAAGAAAATGTGCCTTGGTAAATATATTAGTAGTTTAAGTTAAAAAAGCCATAGAAATCAACTTAATAGTCCCTTATGTAATATGATGGCATGCAAAATGGCAATCAATTTCAATATACTTGGTGCATTCATAAAACATATACTATAGGGAAACAAGGTTTTAGCGGCATTTAAATGTTTAGTGGCATTTGCCAAACTTAATGGCATTTTTGTTATAAACACAATAAACTTAACCACGTTTTACGAACAAACCCATCTAAATTTAGCAACATTTTTAAAAAATGCCGCTAATTGTTTAGTAGTATTTTTCGGTCAAAATTTAAAGATGTTTATCAAACAAATGCTATTAAATTTAACGACATTTTTTAGCACAAATGCTGCTAAATTTAACGACATTTTTTTTATACAAATGTTGCTAAATTGAACAATGATATGGAGATGAACACTACTAAATTTGGCGGCTATTTTTGTTTTTTAATGGCATTTCTTAAATGTCAAAAATCTTTCATTTAGCAGTGTTTTCACTATAAATGCTGTAAATTTAGAAAATTTACTAAATTTTTTTTATTTCTTTTAATATTTACTACTATAATTAAATAAATAAAGTATTGAAAAGAATAAAACTTAATTGAAATTCATAAACTAAATATTATAAATATTTAAATATCTAAATACATAATTTAGATTAGTACATTTAAAAAGTTTAATACAATAAAATTCAAATTGTTTCAGTACATTAAGCAAAAATTTAAAAAGTATGAAATTGACGACCACTTAGAGTTAGAGCACTACAATTTGATGAAAATTTTTTTCCACTATAATCACTAACGTGCTCAAGAACCTATTGAATAAAATAAAATAAGTTTTTACACTTAATAATAAGCTATTTTTAATATTAAAAAATATAAATAGTTACTAAATTTAATGCCTGAGTTGGTGGATCACTTATATTAAATCCTAGAAATTGTTGTTGCACAAAATTCATAAAAGTGTTGAATCGATTATGCAATTGCTGATATCTTGCACACTCTTCATCCATTCTAGCATGTTTTTCATCAATTCTAGTATGCTCTTCTTCTAGTCTGGCATACTCTATTTCTCTTTTTGCTTTCATTTGCTCGACAGGTAGTTGCATAGTTTGCGTAGTTGTATAGTTTCACAAAGACTGACTTGTTAAGAATGCAAATTACTAAGAGCTATGTCTATAGTAGTTAGATGGTGTTAGACCCAATCCAAGGCCTCATATTTGTCTATGTCTTTCTTTTCCAGCAACTTCTATGAATACTCGATTTTTCAGGTCTTAAATGTTGGCAAAACAATTGGATGCTACCTCAAACTTAACGGCCATTTTCTTTTTTGCTTTCTCCTGTAAATTAATCAAATAAAGCCATCAAGTTTAATAATTAATTCATAATATATTAGCAATAGTTAATTTATTTTATGTACAAACAAATCCAAAATATTATCATAATTTCTTACATTTCAACATTCAGGTATGATTCATCTTTTTTCATCTGCGTTATTCAAAAAAGTTTCATACGTCCAATTTTTTTACCACACTCAATTTCTTACACATATAAGTGTTAAAAATACATAAACTACAACTTATTTATGCATATTGAGAGTGACAAACAAGGTCAATCATCTGAAAAAAATTTAATACCATATATTGGAACTATCTAAATTGTTAAAAAGAAATATAATTGAAAATTTACATTTTTGCTCTTTGACAATACAAAAACTCTTAAAAATACATAAATTACAACCTTTTCACATATATCAAGCATCACAGCCAAGGTCAACAATTTAAACAAATTTAATGTCATAGATTCAAGCTATCTAAATTGTTAAAACAAAAATATAACTATAAATTTATATTTTTGCCTTTTGATAGCACATAAAGTCATAAACACATATAAACAGTAAATAATTTGGATAAGTTTAATATCATGTATTGAAGCTATCTAAACTAATACTAAGATTAATTGAGTAATCTGATTTCATTTGTTCTTTATCCTTTTAGATTCAATCCTTTTGTTTATATTCCTTTGGGATATATTCCTTTTTTATCTTTAATTCTTTATGGAATCTTGCTAGTTATTACTACTATCTTTCTTTTTCATCTCTAACTCTAAGCACTAGTAATACAACAATATTAATTTCTAAACTCTAGGACTTTTGAACTAATAATAAATATTTTCATAGCACTTTCTTTTTCTTTATTTTCTTTTTTTTTTTTTGGATTATGAATTTTTTTACTTTAGTTTCCAATGTTGATAATTTTTAAATAAAAAAATGAGTGAAGGGAAAAGGCAAAAATTTAAAGAAAAATTTAAGTTTTAAGTCTATTTAGTTCTAAACAATTATTAATGAACAATTTTTTTTTAGCAAAACAAAAGCATTGGGGAGCTCAACTTCTTAACATGCTTAATGAATTCTAGTGGCTCCCTTGGTAAAATCATATTGTTAATTAAGCTATTGGAGTATCACATGTTTATAGAGCCATTAAGGTAGTGTTGTTCTGTGACAACAATAAGGCAAAAGCTAAGTTCATTTTATATTTTTCTCTTTGCAGTGAAAGTATTTACCAACGTACAAGAAAAAGCACCAACAAGTGGTATCCTTTTTCTATAATATTTACTTTCATCTTTTAAAATTTTTTATACACTTTTTTATTAAAAATTTTTCATGACTTCTTATTTATTCTATTCTCGGTTTCTTTTTAGAAGCATTTTCTTTTCATTTTTCTCATAAAACAAAATATAGTTATCGGATATCAAAAACCTTAAGCCCAAGCCCATAAAGAAAAGAAAGAAAAGTACAATGATATTGCATCTAATTAAACAATGGTTCAGTAGAATGTTGCTTCAGTCAGTGAGCAAATTGTTGCTAGGTGAAGCTAATTATACTTTCATTATGTTATAATTGGATCTACTGAAGTTTCAATTAATGTTACCAAGTATGCAATAGCTATCAATATATAGTTGCCACTATAATTCGATAGTCTTGAAGATGATGTAGTATAGATTTTAGTGAAATCAATTGCCATTTAGTAAGTTGACATGTTTGGACAATGCTTTCCTCTTCTTGTATTTTGTTAGACTATTTTTTATTGCTTGGTGAATTTTAGATTACATGTTGTTTAATTAATTATTAGTGTTTTATGTTTTTGTGCTTGTGCATTAACACTATCTCCGCCATTTCTAACTGTTGAAACAAATAAAAAATAATAGAAGATTTCCCCATCACCTCTATGGTATAAACCTAGAAGTAAAACTTAAAAAAAAAACTAAACTCCAAACCCTTAACAAAATGTCATTAGTAATTGTTTTTTGTTGCTTTATTTTGCATTGAATGCTTTTGAGTATGATTTTGTTTTTATATTATTGTGATTATCTTGCTTTGATTTTTATTATGTTGTTTGTTTCTAGGTAATTGCTGATTTGACTTGCAACTGGATAATTTTATGTTTATGACTCCTTCTATTTTCTGTAAATTTACTTGGATTACTGTTTGGTTGCTTGATTATTTGGATTTGTTGGGTTTTGTGGCTATCAAATTCTTTCTCCTAATCATTCTCTTTGACTATTGATTACTCGAAATATTTCTGGCTAAAACTTTAGAAGAGCAAGCTATACTTGAATATGGGTTAAAAAAGTAAGTCTTTTTTTATCTTTTGGTTGTATGGAATTTCGATTTTTTGTGAAATTCTATTTTGCAAGCTTTTGGACTCCCAACAAAATTTCAAAATAATCACAATAATAGCAAGTTTTTTATTGCTTAGTCAAAATCTCAAAATTTTATTTGGTTTTGCTTCTGAGTATGATTTTTTGTCGTTCATACGATTCTGTTTCTACTTAAAACTCAAAAGTATAGTTTTTTTTTGTTTATTTTGTTTCTTAGGTGTTAAGGTTTGGGATTTGTGTTATAGTTAAAGACTAAGAAGAGACTTTGTTTGCTACCTTAAGTAAAGCAGAAGACACAACTTTTAGTAACATGGCTATTGGTTACAATAATGTTGATGTTAATGTTGTAGACACCCAATTTGGTCCAGGCTCGGATCAATTGAGCCTGGTCCAAATTGGTACTATGGGTTTATTTTTTTTTTTTTAATTTAATTTTTTAATTTTATTATTTTTCATTATTATTATGATTATTATTATTATTATTGTTGTTGTTGTTGTTGTTTATCTATTAATATTTTTTATTTATCTAATTATTTTCTTTTAGTTATCTATTAATATATTATTTTTATTTTTATTTTTTTTTCTTTTTTCTTCTTCGGTTGAGATTAGGATTAGGATCAAAAATTGAAATGAATTTGATCGTGATTTGGGAGCTAACAGAGTCGGGATTGAATTCAAAGATTGAATCTAAATCCCAAAATGAGTTAGGATTGATCAGAAACTCTTCTAATCAATCCCTATAAATAGGTCCACAGAAAACGAACGAACACACACACACAAAGAGAAAACAGAAGCTAAAAAGGTTCTGGTGCGTTAGAAATAGCTTTAGGAATTTGTGGGAAATTTTTTAGAATTTTTGAAGTTTTTTTTTTGAAAAATTTTTGGAAATTTTCCAAAATTCGACGAAATTTTTTGGCAAACCTTGAATTTTTCGACGAGTTTTTTGGCCAACTTTGAAGTTTTCGACATTTTTTTCCAGATTTCGATAAAACATTCAACCGGAATCTGAGATTGTTTAGAGAGAAAAAGGAGAAGAAAAAGGAAGACAATGGAGAAGAGAAAGGAAATCTAAAGAAAAATCGAGTTTTAGCCTTATATACCCTTCCCAAAATGACGTCATTTTTGCGTTACTAAACTCATAGGATCCGCGCATTTTGCCAAGATTCGACCCGATCCAGCGACCCGTTTCTCCACCTGGGTTTGAGCCAAGCCTTTTCCTGTCGAGCCGTACATCCGAGCCGTCGCTCTTCCTGAAGCCGAGCCAAGCCGTTCCAAAGGCTTTTCTTTTTTATTATTTATTTATTATTATTGTTATTATTATTATTATTATTATTTATTGATTAGATTAGAATTATTTAGTATTCTTTATTTTATTTTACTTTTTATTTTATTTTTTTTAATGATTTTCTTTACATATAATTCTAAAAAAATATATTTTTGAGGAAAAGTCGAAAGTGTCAATTTTTCTTAAAATAGAAACTCCCAAATGTTTTTGAAGAAAAGTTAAAAGCATTAATTTTTCTTATACAAAAGCAATGAGTTTTTGAAGAGAAAAAGATTTTATATCTAAAGCTGAATCATTATTTTTTTTTATTTCTTTTCCTTCTTGTTTCTTGAATTTTCGTTAATGTTAAATAATCCGATGATGGAGCCTCTGCAAGTGAAATAGTAGTTTACTTGCATACTCTTAAGGTGAGGAAATTTTTTCAATTTTCTGCTAAAAGTATTTAAGTCAATTCAGAATAATTTTTAATAATTAATTACTTAGTAAATTTTTAAGGCTTATTGGATAGCACAAAATTAAGCTAGTACCATCTTTCGATGGGCGTTGTAAGGGTGCTATAATCTTCATCACACGTAACTGAACTCCCGAACCCTATTTTGGTTAGTAGACCTGAACCTATTTTTTAAGGATCCTTAAGCGTAAGTGTTCTTTAAAAGGATAGATTCTTTAGATGGCCAATCGCACCTAGATAAAAAAGATTGGTGGCGACTCCTTAAGTCAATATCTAGCGATAGATCCCCGGATCTAAACATTATGACAGTTTGATGACTCCACTAGGGAGGTCTGAGAGTCAGGTCAGCAAATAAATTTGTGTTGCCCAAAAGCCTAATAAAATTGAACCTTTTGTATAGATTTTTTTTTATTCATTCATGTTTATTTAATTTATTAATTATGTCATTCATATGCATATGCATAATATGAGCTCTATACCCGAGTTCTGTCCCTCTAAGAGGGAGTAAAGTACCTATTGCTTTCATGAGGTTTAATGCCTCTGCAGTGGCTAGCGAAATACTCCCACTCAAATTGAACATTTTTCGCTTGTAGCTTGTAATAGGTGAGGATTAGGGTGCCTTACTAGTTTGTGATGGATAATGGTGTAAGGAGCAATTTGAAAACTTTTAGACTTTAACCTCAAACCACATATAGTGAACCTTAAGAGTGCCTAACCTATAGATAGAGCCATCATCCTTCCCTTTTAGAATTGACCAAAAGCATAGGATTCATTTCTCTTATTTTATGTGATGTTTTAATTTACTTAGTTATTTATTTATTCTTTTTTTTGGGCATACTAACCTTTTCTCTCATTCTTTTGCACTGGTTCATGCTCATATCATAAAGTTGCATAAAGAACATTTGCTTGAAAGATGGTTTTCAACAAAAAATTTTTCATGGACTCCACAAAACGATTAGTTTTCTCCTCATCTGTATTAGCTCCTTGTGAGCTACCCAATGAAGTAAAAATCCAATCATAAAAGATGTAACTAAAGATGGGGGATTGTTTACCAATCGACTATGATTCTACCCTGTCTCAAGAAACATCTATCATCCTCAAACAAAATAATCTAAAAGAATTGGTTGATATATGAAAGAAGATGGCCCAGCTAGACAAGAGAAGTTTTGCCAGAGACACGGCATACAACACACTTTCTCGTAGTAGTTATCAACGATCAACTAATCAGAGCTGTATCACAATTCTAGGATCTTACATACAAGTGTTTCATCTTCAATGAAGTTGAGATAACACCAACCATCGAATAATATTCAACTTTGTTGGGTTTGCACCTCAAGGTTCTTGATAAAATATATGTAAAAAAACACAAGTCAGGATTTCGTAAAGATTTGGCTCGACTCATGGGGATAGACAAAAAAGTTATGGATTCTCATACAAAGAAAAAACAAGAATAGGTTTGCCTACCTTGAAAGTTCTTTCATGAGTTTCAAGTGCAACTTGCCAACGAAGAATAGGGGTTAGATGTATTTGCCTTAGCTATATACGAAATGGTGATATTTTCAAAGGTTTTAGGTTATATTGAAATAACGGTGGTTGACTTCTTCGAGAGTGTGATCAATGGTTATAACCCTTCAATAGTAATATTAATAGACACTATCAAATCTTTGAGTTATTGTCTTCGAAATGGAAGGCGTTTTATAGGCTGCTTACAATTATTATACTTATGGATGAAAAACCACTTCGAATGGAGAAAATGTGCTTTCTCAAAGCTTTATGCCTGCAATCAGGCTCCGATCAAGGAATTCTGTGAAAGTGAGTGGTCAGAATAAAAGACTAAAATGAGTGGATAGCTTTCTTACAAAAATTGACCAGTACCGAAGTAAGATGGTTAGTCCCATGGATGAATCATGAACTTATGCTATATCAATGTAGAGATAATACTGTGGTCCCACTTTTGGGTTTATAAGGAGTAACAAGTTATGCACCACTTTTAGTGAGAAAGAAGTTTGGGATAAATCAGTTCATTCCTATGACGCATGGGCTTCATCAGTTAGATTCTTCTTACAGTGAGTCAAAAGCATTTCAGAGGATGAATGAGATGATTAAAGTATGGAAAAACCCCTAAAGAGTGAGTCTTGGATCGTTCACTGATAAGGTCACCTTTGGATACTTGGTTTA
Source organism: Durio zibethinus (assembly GCF_047325235.1). Taxonomy (NCBI): domain Eukaryota; kingdom Viridiplantae; phylum Streptophyta; class Magnoliopsida; order Malvales; family Malvaceae; genus Durio; species Durio zibethinus. Next base: position 20,538,247 of record NC_143182.1, read on the forward strand.
GAGAGCAAAACGAAGATAAAAAATGGTATTCACTTATGAAAGCTCTCAACCACCAATAAGAGAAAAGCTTTAAGAGATACCATCAGAATTGGAGCTTGCGACAAAAGAATTTGAATATGAAAAAGATAAGTTAAAGCAAGAGATTCAGAAACTTCGAAAAGAGAGGGATCAATAGAAAAAAAGGGTCGAAAGTATGAACTTAAAGTTTGCAAGATTGCTAAGAAGCGTGACATAGTTGTCCAAGACTTATTTGAGTTACACTATGAACATAAGAGGTTATGTGTAAGGGTACAAACCAAAGAGATAATAATTATTGAGCTGACTGAAGAGAATTTAAGATTGAAACAAGAATATGCTAAATTAAAAGAAAAAAGTATCCAAGTACAGACAGAGAATAACATGTTGAATAGTTACTTAAGCAAGTTGAAACAAAAGTTGAATGAACAAGAAGACCATATTGCTGCATTGATTAGAAAGCATAGAGAGTTATCATACCAAGTTTGGTGTGGTAAAAGAGAGAACTTAAGAAGATAAAAGTACATTGAACACCTAATAACTAAAATTTGTAAAAGGGTAAGCAAGGTAAGAGAGATGGTAGAAAAGGCAAAGGTATTAAAACAAGTGGTGGCCCCAGTAGGAGAACATGAACAGTGTCTCCTAAACTTTATCAAGGAAACGAAGGCCTAGTATGAGTAGATCAATCGATTTTATGGTTATAACTCTAGGATGATAAACTCAATGTAAATGAAAGTTCTTTGGAATAAATGAAATCTTTTAGTTGAGCACTATCTTAAGGCAAATATTTTTTACATACATGCATTTTCATTCATTGCATTCTCATTCATTACACTTAACAAAGTAACCATGAGATAGTCATATAAACTTGCTAATTCTAAAATATGGTATTCAAAGTTCAAGGATAGCTCCATCTAGTAAAAACCCTACTCACTGATATAACATAAGAGCTAGAGCTAGACAAATGAAGCAAAAAAACTCTTAAAGATTTGAAAAGTTGGAAAAAGCATAAGAAAAAATTGAGAATGAGTTGAGCAAGATTCTAGATGCTTTCAATAAGCTGAACAAGAAAAAAATAGAAGAAAATACAAGTTAATAAGACCCCCTATCACAAGAAGTGGTCGACCCTTTGTATCCTTCAAGTTTTGATCCACAACAAGCCTAGCCCATACAGGATATTCCGCCACAATAGTTCACATATCCTCTATACCTCGAAATACCATCAGCTTTGAATCCAAGATATTACCATAGCTATGTAAATCCTGTCTTTACTGAAAAGATAGTAAAATCGATTCAAGTTCTCGATTTAGATGACTTGAAAGAGAAGAAAAAAGAAAAAGCAAATGTGGTAGAATCTTAGGAAAATTTAAAGATTAGTATGCTTAAACAAATATTACGGGCTGTAAAAGGGATTGGATTTTATGGTTCTATTGATGCGGCTGGGCTATGCTTAGTCCCAGATGTAGTCATTCTACCAGAGTTCAAAGTACTAAAATTTGAAAAATACCCAAAAACTCATATCATCATGTAGTACCGAAAGATGGCAGCCCATGCCCATAATGAAAAACTATTAATGCATGTTTTTCAAGATAGCCTTACAGGCTCTGTAGTCAGGTGGTATGTCCAGCTGGATAGAACCCGCATTCATTCTTGGAACGATATGGCTCATGACTTCATCAGTCAATATCGACATATTATGGATCTGGTTCCTGATATTTATCTTTACAAAACTTAGAGAAAAAAGTAAATGAGTCTTTTAAGAAATACATCTAGAGATGGAAGGATATAGCTTCTCAGGTACAACCTTCTCTGACTAAGAAAGAGACTACAGTGCTATTTGTTAGCATTTTGAAATCTCCCTATTATGAAAAGATAATAAGGAATGCAACCAAAAATTTTACTAATATAGTAATTTCGAGAGAAATTATTTAGAGTGCCATCAAGAATGATAAGCTAGAAGAAAGTGAAGCATCCATTAAAAAGGCCCCGAAGAAGAAAAAGACTGAAGCTCAAGCTATGAGCTTTGATAGGTAACAATTCAGAGGTTATCAACCTTATCCATCACAAAGATACCCCTCATATTAGCCTGATGTAAATAACACTTCTTTTTATCCATATCAACCCATCCCACAGCCATCCTACCCCCAAACATATCAACTTTCTTTCAGACCTCAGAATGTCACATACAGTCTTAACACTCAATCTACCTCAATACTTCTGACCCGTCCAGCCAGCCCAATGGGAGGTTCTTGAGAGCAACGAACTACTCGTGAAAAGCCTGTATTTGACTTAATCCCTATGACCTATACAGAGTTATATCATGAGCTTTACAACAGTCATTTGATTGCTTCTAATAAATTAGAGCCACTTAAGCCACCTTACCCTAAATGGTATGATCCTATAGCCTATTGTGACTATCATTATGGGATTGCTGGTCACTCTACTAAAAATTATACTATCTTAAAACATAAAGTACAATGACTAATCAAGGATAGAATGATTAGTTTTGATACAAGAAGGGTAACTGCACCAAATGTTAATGGCAATCATTTGCCTAATCACAATGTGAATGCCCTAAGTAATGAACAAGAGTGCTATCTGAAAAGAAAAGTGGTAGATATTAAGACATCTTTCAGTCAACTATTTGATGTTTTATGAAAAGCCAACATGATACAACCAGTAAGTTCGCATAGCTATCATGGAATGTATATAGTAGGCACTAGTTGTAAATATCGTAATGGGGCAGTTGGTCACCCTATCAAAACTTGTGAGCAATTTATCCAAGAGATACGAAAGCTTTTTGATTCATGCTAGCTGAAAGTCTATGAAGAGGGAAAAGTTTCAAAAAGTGTTGAAGTATCCATGACTGACAAGCATGTAAAATTATTTTCAAAGCTAGTGACAATTTATTATGGGAACAAGCCAAAGTCAATCCTAGATAAACTTATTCCTAGGCCGATAACTTTTAAAGTTTTAACTCCATTCTCATATAAGGATGATAAAGCTGTAGTTGTGATATAATAGTTCAAGGGTAAGAAAAGAATGTCTCTAAGGTTGACGCCTCTAATATAACTGGTGTAGAAAGCATTACCTGAAGTAGAAGATGCTATACTCTAAAAATATTAGAGAAGGCTAGAAGAGAAAAAGGAAAGTAGAAGAAGAACAAAATAACCCTAAAGTGGAACCTGAAGAGGATCGTCTGAAGTCGGTGTCAGAAAAAAAGGCTTGCGAATTCTTAAAATTGGTAAAACATAGTGAATATTCAGTTGTTGAACAGTTGAACAAAATGCCAGCACGAATCTCATTATTATCATTGCTATTGAATTCAGAACCATATCAAAATACCCTACTAAAAGTATTGAACCAAGCATATGTTACACATAATGTATCTATTTAATATGTGAACCACTTGGCTGAAAATTTAGTCATGCCAAATTATATTTCATTCAGTGATGATGAGATTCTCCCACAGAGAAAAAGAAGTACCAAAGTTTTACATATCACAGTCAAATACAAGAGCCATATCATGGCTAAGGTTCTTATTGATAATGGCTCCGCTATCAATGTCATGACTATGTCAATTTTGGCAAGGTTACCTATTGACTACTCTCATATGAAAGATAGTCAAATGATAGTGTAAGCTTTTGATGAAACCAGAAGAGAAATCTTGGGAGATATCGAGATGTCCTTGTAAATTGGGCCGTGCACTTTTAATGTGAAATTTTAAGTAATGGATATCTTTTCGTCTTATAACTATCTACTAGAAAGGCCATGGATTCAGATGGCAAGGGCTGTTCCTTCTATTCTTAATCAAAAAATTAAGTTCAATATGAAAGGCCAGTTAGTGGTAGTGTTTGAAGAGGAAGACATGCTAGTGACCCAATCTTTGAATGCCTCATATGTGGAAGCTGCCAAATAAGTGAAGAAATGTTCTTATCGATCTTTTGAACTGGTCAACTCTGTGGGTGAAGGATTTAAAAATTAACATTTTTCAAAGATAGTGATAAGCCAAGTCATCCATAAGGACTGGTATCCAAGGGTAAGATTGGATAAAAACTTACAGGGAATAAGTGAGCCTCTAACAGTGGTGGACAATAGTGAAAGGCTAGGCTTAGGCTATGAAGTAAAAAAATGGGAAATCAAGAGAAGGCCAGTAGGCAAAACAGTAAGACTAATGATTATCGCACACCTGTATGAGACTTTTAGACTCGAAGGATTCATGTACCCAAATATAGAAAAAGTATGAAAAGAGCTTTTACCCAGTTAACCATCCATGCTATTAAAGATGAAGTGAGGCTTAAGTAAGAAGGACGGGTTTGCCTTTGTCCGTCAGATTATGAGCTAAACAATTAGAGTGCCATTGAAATACATTTGACCTTTGAAACTAATTCAATGTAATTGTACATCCCAATAGTTATTACCCAAGGCATTGGGATGATCTTTCTTATTTGGGCTATTTATCTTTTATTATTCTAATAAAGATTAAGAAGGATGCATTTTCATTCATTTCTTCTTATGTCTTCATTATTGTCATTTTTCCTAAATACATCTTGCCAACATATCCCATTTCATTCAATTCAAGTCCTTAAATGAACATGAAGATAATTATGATAACAATCAAGATGTTAGTTTTAAGAATTCAATTAACACTAATGAACTTGACAATGAAAAGAATTATGAGGAATATGTTATGCCTCCGGACCTAATGAGATTAATTAAACAAAAAAAATAAGTCAATTGAGCCTCATCAGGAGATATTTGACTTAGTGAATCTATGAGATGAAAAGAATAAGAAAGATGTCAAAATTGACACTTCACTTTCATCAAGAGATAGGCAACGTTTGGTAGATCTACTTCAAAAATTCATAGATGTGTTTGCTTAGTCTTATCAAAATATGCCAGAACTGAGCACGAAGATAGTAAAGCACAGATTGCCCTTAAAGCCAGAATGTAAGTCAGTCTAATAGAAACTAAGGTGAATGAAGCCTGAAATACTACTAAAGATCAAAAAAGATGTGAAAAAATAGTTTGATGTAGGTTTTTTACAAGTGGCTAAGTCTTCAGAGTGGGTAGCTAATATAGTATCAGTTCTTAAAAAATATGAAAAGGTATGTATGTGTGTAGACTATCGTGATTTGAATAGGGCTAGCCTAAATGATAACTTTCATTTGCCTCAAATTGACTCACTGGTAGATAACACAGCTAGACATTCAATTTTTTCCTTGATGGATGGGTTCTCAATATATAATCAGATAAAAATAGTTGTAGATGTTATGAAAAAGACTACTTTTGTGACTATGTAGGGAACTTTTTGTTACAAAATCATACCTTTTGGGTTAAAGAATGCTGGGGTAACATACCAAAGAGCCATGGTGACGTTTTTTCATGATATAATACACAAAAAGATTGAGGTGTATGTAGACGATATGATTGTAAAATCTCAAGAAGGTGAAGATCATGTCATCAATCTCAAAAAGATATTTGAGAGGTTGAAAAAATTCTAACTCAAGCTAAACCCAGCCAAATGCACCTTTGAAGCAAGGTCAGGGAAGTTACTAGGCTTTGTGATCAGTGAAAGAGGGATTGAAGTCAATCTAGACAAGATACGGGTCATTCAAAATTTGTCACCTCCGAGTACACCAAAAGAAGTTTAAGGTTTTCTTAGAAGATTGAATTACATTTTTCGGTTCATCTCTCAGCTTACCTACAAATGTGATCCCATATTTAAGCTTCTATGTAAGAATAATCCTAGAGAATGGAATGAGGAATGCCAAATGGCTTTTGATAAAATTAAGCAATACTTATCAAATTCTTCAGTGTTGATGCTACTTGTTTCAGGGAAACCCTTAATTCTATACTTAACAGTGTGTGAGAATTCAATGAGATGCGTGTTGGGACAGTAAGATGAATCTAGCCGAAAAGAGAGAGCTATTTACTATATGAGTAAAAAGTTCACAGAATATGAATCCAAGTATTCGTCATTAGAGAAAATATGTTGTGTATTAGCGTAGACTGCCAAAAGACTCAAACAGTATATACTTTATCATACCACATGGCTCATAGCAAAACTAGATCCAATTAAATAAATCTTCGAGAAGCCTTCTTTGTCTGAAAGAATTGCTAGATGACAAGTAATGCTCTCAGAATATGATATTATATATGTAAGCCAAAAGGTAATAAAATGGAGTACTATAGTCGAATTCATTACAGATCGTGCTACTGAAAAATATGAACCAATGAGATTGGAATTTTTTTATGAAGATCTAATGATTATTTCCCAATTGGAGAAAAGGAAGCATGAAAAAAAGTGTTAAAGAATGTATTTTGATGGAACTGCCAATACTTTGGGACATGAAATTGGAGCAATTCTGATCTCTCCAAAAAAATAATACTATCCTATAACAGCGAGGTTAAATTTTAATTACACAAATAACATCGCTGAATATGAGGCATGTGTCATGGATTTACAAACTGCTATAGATAGAAGAGTGAAAGCATTAAAAGTGTTTAGGGACTCAGCTTTAGTTATATATCAATTGAAAGGATAATGAAAAATGAGAGATTCAAAACTCATTCCCTATCATAAGTATATTTTAGAGTTGATAAAACAGTTTAAAGATATCTAGTTTGACCATTTACCTCGATAAGAGAATTTAATTATCAATGCCTTGGCTACTCTAACTGCAATGATTCGAATTAATGATAATACTGACATTCAACCTATCAGGTTAGATGTTAAAGATATGCTAGCTCATTGCTCCAATGTAAAAGAATAGAAGGATGGAAAGCCCTGGTATTATGATATCTTATAGTAAATTAAGGATCAGCAATACCAAATTCAAGCAATAAAAAATGATAACAAGGTCATTCAAAGATTAGCTATGAGCTTTTTCTTGGTGGGGATGTTCTGTACAAAAGAAGTCATGATCAAGTATTACTGAGATATGTAAGTAAGGCTGAAGCAAGAAAAATAATTGAAAAAGTGCATGATGGAATATATGGGGCACATACTAGTGGACATATGATGGTGAGACAGATCATGAGATCAGGATACTACTGGTTGACAATGGAGAGTGATTGCATTAACTATGCTCATAAATATCATAAATACTAGATATATACTGATAAGATCCATGCTCCATCATCTATTTTACATGTTTTGGCACCACTTTAGCCATTCTCGATGTGAGACATGGATTTCATTGGTCTTATCACCCCAAAGGCTTCTAATGGGCATAGGTTTATTTTTGTGATGATAGATTACTTCACAAAATGGGTGGATGCAGCATCATATGCAAATGTAACATGATCTGTAGTTTACAAGTTCATAAAAAAAGAGATCATCTGTAGATATGAACTTTCAGAGAGAATTATTTTAGACAATGTCAAGAATCTAAATAGTAAGATGATGTCAAAAATATGTGCTCAATACAAGATCAAGCATCATAACACAACACCATACCATCCGAAAATGAATGAAACAGTTGAGGCAGCTAATAAGAATATCAAAAGAATTCTTGAAAAGATGACTGAGACTTATAAATATTGGCATGAAAAGTTACCATTTGCATTACATACATATCAAACATCAGTGCGCACCTCTACTGGGGCAACTTCATTTTCTTTGGTTTATGGGATGAAAGCTGTATTACTAGTAGAAGTGGAGATCCCATCCTTGAGGGTTCTAAAAGAAGTTGAATTGAAAGAAGTTGAATGAATTCGAGAACGTTATGAACAGTTAAATTTCGTAGAAGAAAAAAGATTGACTGCATTGTGCCATGGTTAGTTATATCAAAGAAGAATGATAAGGGATCATGACAAAAAAGTTTGACCCCGTTACTTTCGAGAAAGAGAGTTGGTTTTGAAGAGAATCCTCTCAACTTAGCACGTTAATAGAAGAAAATGGACTCCGAATTGAAAAGGGTCATATGTGGTGAAACGGGCTTTCTCGGGTGGAGTACTGATACTAACTGAGATGGATAAAAATGATTTGTCCCATCCTATAAATTCGGATGTTGTGAAAAAATAGTATGCTTAAAAGAAAAAAGAAAAAAAAAAGAAAAAAAAGGAAAAAAAAAAGGAATGAAAAATGAGGACTCAAGGCGAAAATCCTAAAAAGACAGTTTGAATCATAGGGAGTTTATTTAAGTTGAAAACCTGAAAAGGTAGCTTAGATAAGGAGAATACAACATCAAATCTGAAAATTTATTGGTAGAGAGGCTAGTAAATTTAGAGGAGCTCTAAGTTGTTAAGTGCATCAGATGATTGGGTTTTCAAAAGAACCTTGAGATGTGTTATCATGATTGTCCGATTGTTCATTTTTAGGCATTGTCTCCCTATGCCTATTTTTGTAATTCTTTCTTGGCCAAAGTTTGCCAATATTTTGCTAATAAAAGACATTATATTTCACTCTTTGTGTGTTTTTTCTGCTGACTGTTTCCCAATCATTCTTATTCTTTTCTTCTTAATACCTTACAATGGAAGAAATATACAAATGCATTCTTACTTTTTGAGTTTGAAATAATGATTGATAAATGAACAATGGCATGAAAGATTTTACATTATATTGAAGAAGTCAAGAATGATAAAGGCAGAATCGAGATGTTTAGTTCCTGATAAGGACATTAAATTTGGAAAGCAATTTTTTACAAAAAGAATGTAAGAATTAAATGATTGAGCGTTACATTGGCTCGATCTTAGAAGAATAGCGTAACTTGATCTTTGAAAAATCAAGGGTTCGAGGCATAAGAAAAGAGCTTGAAAAACTTGAGTACCATAATTGAATAGGAATTAATTAGCCAACATTTACGTAGCATGCATTAAATTTCACATGCATTGTATAACATATACTATATTCATAAATTCAAAAAGCAAGGGTATTCCAAAATCTCACATAGAGAAGATAGATGTGAAGGCATTTTCAAATTTGAAAAAAAGCTTATTAGATAAGTTTCTAATCTTTAAAATAGGATATCTCTCGGTATCATGATTGATTTGTAAGACCTTTGGGCATAATCTCCTGAAATTCCTTCAAACACGATTTTTAACTCCTTTGGACATGATTGTCAAGGAGCATTTACTTTCAAAGTTGTGATGTCTCTGTTTAGAGGAGCAATTTACTTTTCTAAAGTTGTGGTGCCTCTGTTTAGATGAGCAATTTATTTTTCAAAAGTCGTGGTCGTCTCTGTTTAGAAGAGCAATTTATTGTTCCTAAAGTCGCTGAGCCTTTGATTAAATGAGCTTTGTTTATTTTCTTTCAAGTCATTGAGCCTCTGATTAGAGGAGTTTTGTTTATTTTCAAAAGTCATGGTTGCCTCTATTTAGAGGAGTTTCATCTATTTTTCAAAGTTGTTGAGCCTATGTTTTGAAGAGCTTTATTTATTTTTCAAAGTCATTGAACTTCTGATTAAAGGAGCCATTTATTTTCCAAAGTCGTTGAGCCTCTAATTAGAAGAGCCATTTATTTTCAAAGTCATGGAGCCTCTGTTTAGAGGAGCTTCATTTATTTTTCAAAGTCGTTGAGCCTCTGCTTAGAGAAGCTTTGACCAAAATTTTAACAAAAACAAAAAATAAAAACAAAAACAAAAAAAAAGAAAAAGAAAAAGCAAAAAGTGTCGAGTTGAGTCTTGAATGGGTGTCTTTGCACAATTCCTGTTTCACAGAAAATGTACAAAAAGGGGCAGGTATAGACACCTAATTTGGTCCAAGCCCGAATTAATTAGGCCTGATCCAAATAGGTACTATTGGTTCTTTTTTTTTAATTTAATTTAATTTAATTTAATTTTTTAATTTTATTATTTTTCATTATTATTATTATTATTATTATTGTTTATCTATTATTATTTTTTATTTATCTAATTATTTTCTTTTAGTTATCTATTAATATTTTATTTTTATTTTTATTTTTTTCTTCTTTGATTGAGATTAGGATTAGGATCAAAATTTGGAATGAATTTGATCGTGATTTAGGAGCTAGCAGAGTCAGAATTGGATTCAAAGATTGAATCCAAATCTCAGAATGAGTTGTGATTGATCAGAAACTCTTCTGATCAATCCCTATAAATAGGTCCATAAAAAATGAACAAACACACACACAGAAAGAACAGAAACTAAAAAGGTTCTAGTGCATTAAAAACAGCATTAGGAATTTGTGAGAAATTTTTTAGAATTTTTGAAGTTTTTTTTGGAAAATTTTTGAAAATTTTTCAGAATCTGAAGAAATTTTTTAGCGAACTTTGAATTTTTTGACTAGTTTTTTGGGCAACTTTGAAGTGTTTGGTATCTTTTTCTAGATTTTGATAGAACATTCATTCGGAATATGGGATTGTTTAGAGGGAAGGAGGAGAAAAAAAAGGAAGAGAGAGGATAGGAGAAGGGAAATCTGAAGAAAAATCGAGTTTCAGCCTTATATATCCTCCCAAAAATGACGTCGATTTTGTATTAGTAAACTCACAGGATCCGTGCGTTTTGCCAAGATCCAACCCGACCCATAGCACGCCCGATCCAGCGACCTACTTCTCCGCCTGGGTTTGAGCCGAACCAAACCGTTTTTCTATCGAGCCACACATCCGAGCTGTCGCTCTTCTTGGAGCCGAGCCGCATTAAGCCGAGCCGAGCCTTCCAAATGTTTTTCTTTTTTTTTCTTATTTATTATTATTATTATTTCTTTTATTATTATTATTATTTATTTATTAGATTAGAATTATTTAGTATTCCTTATTTTATTTTATTTTTATTTTTATTTTATTTTTTTAATGATTTTCTTTACATAAAATTCCAAAAAAATATATTTTTGAGGAAAAGTTAAAAGTATTAATTTTTCTAAAAAATAAGTTTTCTAAAAAATATTTTCGAGAAAAAGTTGAAAGTAGCAATTTTATTTGAAAATAATTTTCTAAAAAAGGTTTTTTGAGGAAAAGTTGAAAGTATCAATTTTTTTTGTACAAAAATAATGAGTTTTTGAAGAGAAAAGAATTTATATCTAAAGCTGAATCATTATTCTTTTTCTTATTTCTTTTCCTTCTTGTTTCTTGAATTTTCTTTAATGTTAAATAATCCGATAATAGAGCATTTGAAAGTGAAACAGTAGTTTCCTTGCATACTCTTGAGGTGAGAAAATTTTTTCAATTTTTTTGCTAAAAGTATTAAAGTCAATTGAGAATAATTTTCAATAATTAATTACTTGGTAAATTTTTAAGGCTTATTAGATAGCACAAAATTAAGCTGGTACCATCTTTCGATGGGCATTGTAAGGGTGCTATAATCTTCTTCACACGTAACCGAACTCCTGAATCATGTTCTGTTAGTAGACCTTAACCTATTCTTTTAAAGACCCTTAAGCTTAGGTGTTTTTTAAAAAGATAGATTCCTTAGGTGGTCAATCGCACCTAAATAAAAAAAATTGATGGTGATTCTTTAAGTCAATGTCTAACGATAGATCCCCGGATCTAAATGTTATGACATTAATGTTGCCAACAAGTATGATATTATAGTTGGTAACACTCTTGTAAGTTTACTTTTTTACATAGTTATAGATTACTTTATTCTTTAATCTTATATTTTGTGTCAGTTTAATCATATGTGAACTTCAGTAAGTCCACACGTTTAGTTATATGATCATAGCAATGGATTTTAATATTAAAATAACAAATGAATTGCAATAATTTGGTTCAATTATCTGACAAGTCTTATTGTGTGGAAAATGGTGACAACTAACAAAGTAGGTTTCGTAATTTTAGCATAGAAATGTTAAGCTAATGGTAATGTTGAATTGGTTTATGGGGTACCCATAGAAACAACAATAGAACCAGTCGTTTCTCTATCTTTTGCAACCACTACAATAATCGTTGAAGCAAATGAGTTCATAAAGGCAGGCTTACATGATGGATGCCTTTCTAAGCTATATGTCCACCAAATATACCCTATTTTTCACTTTTAATGAACACAGATAATAAACTCAAAATGTCAAGTACATCACAATCGTGCAATTCCACTTTTTTTCTCTTACAAGTTTGTAGGAAACTTGCTTTAAGGATAGACAATTGGTGTATCTGCCTACGCTAGAATGATGGTAAATTTCTTATTAATTGAATTGCCCATCAAATTTTCATAAATCTAGACTATAATTTAGATAATTCATTTAAACTTATTTGATTGTTTGGATTTGTACGTTAGATATAAAACAGTTCAAACATACACTAAGTTAGATAATTCATTTGAACTTTTTTTTATTTTTGCCAAGATTTTTTAACAAATAATAAGTATAATTTCATTCTCTTAGTAATTGGAGGAATGACTTTTATTCCATGGATTAAAGTTTAGGGACAGATTTTTTATATTGTTAATGATTTTTTTTAAGTTTGTAATTTGACGCATTTGGCAATAGCACTTCGCATGAATCATTGACGTACTACAAAATTGATAGGTGATGAACTGATGATCCTCGGTTCAAAATTGTAGTTTTGTCAAGAAGAATTTCATATTTACTATGACATACAGTAGGTTAAATTTGCATTTTCAGTTTTTATTCCTTTCGTTTTCAATTTTGAGTTAAGAAATTAGATAATAAGTTTAATGAGTGAATTTGAAATTTTTTTTTTTTTAATTTAGATTGGAGCTTAGCAAAATTTTAAAGCTTGAAATTTCAGACTGAACTGAACTTGAACAATTATATAAATTATTAATATTAAATATGAGTTCAACCTGAACTTAACTTAATCCGACTTGTGAATACCACTAATTTAAGTCCTACTTCTTCAAAATAAAAAATAATAATGACATTTCTTGTATAAAAAATAAAGTGAACTTAAATAATATTTATTAATAGTCTATCACGTTTAGGTTGCATTCATTTATGAATGAATAAAGGTTTGTGAAATATGATTGCTTAGAGATGGTCTAACTTACAAACGGAAATGTAAAGATGTGAAAAGAGTGGAACCATCTATCTACCCACTTGCATGACTTTATTGCACCAAATTTTGTTCAAACTATTGATTTTGGTTCCACTATTATATTTATTTGAAAAAAACTAAAATTTTGAACAATAATCTATAGTAAAAAAAATGTTAAAACGTTAATTCCTGCATCATATAACATGTAGTAATTAAGAATTTATTTAACATCTTACGTTTAATATTTTATTGATAATTAATCCAAAAAATACAAGGTTTTATCATTATATGAATGCACAATTATAATATATTTACTAGTGAAGAGAGAAGGTTAACTAAATTGTTAAGAAAATAAAATTAATTTTTAACAATGCAAATTGAAAAAACTAAGAATAAAATTAATAAAATAAGTCCAATAGCAACAAATAATATGATACAAAAAGACACTAATGGAATATTCAAGAATTTGTAGCAGCTTTTCTTTTCCAAAGAATTTTTAGTAGTCTTGTTCACATAATTTGAATTTATGTCTACTACTTGAATTTTTAAATTAAGCATTTTCAAACCAATTTAGTATCATTTCCGTTGTGTTTTATATTTTCATTTTCACTTTTATTGAAACTAAAAATAAAAAGGAATTAGATAGGTTATTTTTATGTTACAAAAAGAAAATAAAATTTTAGACATAATTGAAAATACAAAAAATGATGATTCAAAATTTTGGAAACATTTTTAATACTGTTATTAGGATGGCAAATACACACTTGTAACCAACAAGTTTCAACGCCACCCAATTGCTTAGGTTCGGTTTCTTTTAATCGAGTTTCGAGTGGGTAACAATAAAAAAAATTTTGAAGTCAGGTCGAGGTTGAGTTTTAAGTAAATTTGCTTCAATTAGACTCGATATATATTTATAAAAAATTATTTTTAATTATTTATTTAAGTTTATATTTATTTATATTTATATTTATATTAAAAAATATTTATATTTAAAAAATAATATATTATTAATTTCAGATCGAATTGAACCGAATATAATTTTATATAATATAAAATTTGATCGAATTCGAATATAAAATAATTTTAAAAAATTAGATTGAATCGGGTTCGAGATGAGCTTGTTGTCATCCCTAACTGTTATCTCGAAGATACTATTCATATGCTCAACTACAATTTAAAATTTAATATTTAAAAATCAAAAAAATTATTATTGAAAGGTTAAAAACCCTTGCCATTTTATAATTCAAAATTTTAATCATTTTTCATATGTTTTTATTTTTAAATTTTTGCAACAAAACATCTATTTAAACATATTTTTAAATTCAATAAATTAAAAATAAAATAAAAATAAAATAAAATAAAATAAAATAAAATAAAATGCAATAAAATAAAATATTCAAAAGCATAAAATAAAACATAAAAACGATACCAAATGATCTCTAATATTTTCAAGGAATAATCAAAAGCAAAAATGATCATAAACCAGATTGAATCAGTTAACAACTTAAATTTATTTAAAATATGTTTATTTGAAATTTATTATTAAAATATTAAAAATATAATTCTTTAAATTTAATTAAAAGTAAAATTAAATAAATAATTTTAAATAATAAAATAATCTCATGGGGCAGTTCAAACCAAGATTTGAAAAACTTTACGTGAAGCCCAATCCCAATCTGTAACCAAGTCTAATCACAACCTTTATACCAGCTAGATTTATAAAGGCTATAGTATAGCTTAACCAGAAGTTTCACTCAACACTTTTTTTTACTATATAACTTCACAAAAACTTTAATTTCCCAAAAATAAATAAATAAACCATTTATATATCACTTACAAAGAAAAGTTTGAAAAAAAAAATTATCCAATCAAATGAACATATAAATTAAATCTAGAAAAATTATCTTATACATTACAAAAAAATAATAATAATTTCATAAGAAGAATTAAAGAATTACCACTTGTCTTAGTCCACGTTAATTAAAAATTAAAAAAAATTTTAATAAAGATTTAATAATTATTTAAATTTTGATATTTTATTACTATCAATTAAATTTTTAATCTTTTATTTTAATTTAATTAAATCTTTAATTTGATGAAATCTAATTACATGACAAAATTAAATTAATTAATTTTTGAATTATAATTAATTAAACCTTTAGAGGATTTTAAAAAGCGAGAAAAAGAGAAAATAGAGAAGAAAATGAAAAAAATATATATTTTTTAATTTTCATGTATATGAATTGTGATACGAGATAAATTTTTATTTATTTTGTTAATTACATATGAAATTTTATTTTAGTTAATAAAAAAATTAAAGGTGTAAAATTTTTTATCTAAATAAGAGTTTAATTGAATATTAATAAATATTAAAGAAATTGATTGATTTTAATTAAAAATAAAAGCTGGAATAATTATTGAATTATAATTAAGTAGTTTTTTTATACCTTATAAAAAAATTTAAAAAAAAAAAAAGACATGTATACCTGGCCCAGAGCTGCAGCATAAAACTCCACCGGAAGAGAGGAGAAGAGAGATGAAAAGAGAAGGCCGGCTTTTGCTGCATAAAACTCTCTTCACGTCTCTTCTTTGCGTCTTTATCTTTGCCGCACACTGACTCCTTCAATTCTTACCTGTTAATTTTCATTTCCCTTTTTATTCCAAACCAAATCTTTTCCCTGACAACCCTTCCCACACATGCTTGTTTTTTGCATTTTGGGTTTCTTCTCTGCCCATTTTGTCTCTTTTTTTATGACCCCTTAAATGCTATGTTCTTTGCTTTTCACTTCATTATTTGAATGTAGTTTCTAATGTTTTCGATGGTTATTTTCTGACAATAATAAATCCCACAATCTTCTTTTTTTTTTCTCTGTTTTAATCTTCCTGTTTTGCATGATTTCTTATTGTTTGCTTTGAAAATTTTCCAAGAAATGGCTGTAGAACTTTGCTCAGAGAATTCTGGTACGAGTCCAAGGATTTCATTTTCTCATGATCTTTGTCATTTTGATGTTGTGCCTGTCGAGCAACGCCCTCTTAGATCAAAATCTTCAGGCTTGGATTCAAGCATTGATTTCGACTTCTGTGTTCGTGAAAGCTTTGAACAAGAATCATCATCTGCTGATGAGCTTTTCTCTGATGGGAAAATCCTTCCTACTAAGATCAAGAAAAAAGATGTCCCTTCTAAACAGACTGATCAATCTTTACCCCCACAGCCATTGCCACGATCAAATTCTGTTCATGAGGAAGCCAATAATGTTACTGACAATTCGAAGAAAGAAAGCTGGAAAGAGAACAAGATTACGCGGGATGAAACAGTTGATGAAGTTGATGAGAAGCAAAATTCCAAGTCATTTTGGCGTTTCAAAAGGAGTAGCAGCTTGAATTGTGGAAGTGGATATGGGCGAAGCTTATGTCCTTTGCTACTTTTATCAAGAAGCTATTCAACTGGCTCTACACCAAATGTCAAACAAGCTTCGATTTCGAAAGATTCCCATAACCATAAGCAGAATTCACATAAACATGCTAACTCTTCCTCTTATAAGTCTTCAACAAGTTATCAGAAACCTCCATTGAGGAAGAGTTATAAGCCTTACGGTAATGTTGTTCGAGTTAATCCTGTTCTCAATGTTCCTTCTGGGAATCTGTTTGGTTTAGGTTCAATCTTCTTCAATGGCAAAGATAAGAATCACAAGAAGAAATGATTGATAATTCACTCTCCAATCATAATTTCCTTTTTCCAACCTGAAGATTTGTTGGATTTGTTCCTTTTTTTTTTTTCTTTTTTACTATTTTCATTTCTGTTCAATGACATACCAACTGATCAAAATATCAGTCGACAGCAAAGAGATTGGTCTTAAGAAGACAAAAGAAGATAGAATTGTCAATGGATGGAGGGCCTCAGGAAGGAAAGATATAATTCATGGCGAAATGATACGTAACCACTGCTCTCATGGTTGTCACATGCTGTTTTTAGAGTGTTCTCATTCACTTCTTCCTGGTATTTTCTCAAGCATGATTCTCAGGCCTAATGTTCTTTCTCTTTATAGGAAGTATGTATAATTTTGTGGGTGACTGGAATCCTGGAATGTTTCTCAATTTTTCTTGGAGAAAAAATTTATTCGGTTGGTGTCTGATTGTTCTTGTTTGGATTGCGAGATTGTGACAAACTAGTAGTTGTAATTAATGAAATTCATCAAGATTCCATAGTTTTTAACGTCAAACCCTTATTTACTTTTATGCTTGCTTTCAAATAGGATGGATCTACTCTTTTACCATAGTTTTCATGATATGCAGATTTAAATACTTAATCAAGATAGTAGAGAGTTATGAGGGAGATTAACTGCTCTCAGAGATAATGTGAAGAATGGTCAAAAGCAAGAACGATGCTATGAATTGTACTATAGTAGTATTTTTCTTATTCTTCCAGATTCTAGCTCATAGATGATTTATGCACTATTGATTTCATTAATTTTTTTTTTTTTGGCCTTTTTTATTTCATTAGTGTTTAATGGCTTTGAAATGGGCTGTTTGTCAAGCAAATTTTCAGCATAATATTGCATCATTATTGCATGAGGAATAAGAGTTTATTAGTTGATGCGTTCAGTGTATACATTTTGTATTCTATCCATAAATCATATGATACCAATGAAAAATTATTTTAAAAAATTAAATTTTTATGTATTTATTTTAAAAACTTATAAAATTTTATATTTATTTACTAATAAAGTAACATTATATACGGTTCACTATCAGTGTGTCAAATATAAATTTGTGAAAAACTCAAAATTTAATTCACTTAATTCATACAATCATCTTTAAAAGATGACATCTAACGTATCTAATATTTAAATTTTAATATCTGTAATTACTTCTCCTATCCTCGGATTGAACCTCTTTTGTAAAAAATTATATATAGACTCTTAGGAATAATTACAGTTTTGGTTATAAGTCAAATGGATAATGTTTACATGTGGATTTCTTTGAAAGTTATCTTGTAATGTTAGCTTTTTCAAACATAAATAGTTCTGTTTTAATTTATCAGTTCATCTATCTGGTCGCATGAAAATTTTAAAACAGCAATATTAGGCATTGGTTTTGGCAAATCAAATCATTGATCAATGTTTGGTTCTCTGGAAACTTTTTGTCACAATCTGTGTTCTGTAAATTTTTGTTTCAGCTTTCAAGTTCTAAGAAAACCAAAAGACATAATGAAAGGTACACCCAAGCTTGCCTTTGGTTAGGTGGCATTACTTTTGATTGGCCTTTGTCACCTTATGATACAATAATTGATAAGCTTATGTCAGTTTCATTAAAAATTATAATAAATATTTAGGTATTTCTAACTTGGGTGATGAGAGATCAGCAAAATTTGAAGCTTGATTGAATTCTAAACTGACTAACTTGATGGTCCCCTTGTTTGTTTGGTGAGAAAATAAAACTTTCCCAACTAAACTGCACTAACTAATTGACAATGCTTCAGGAAGGAGGTAAGCGTACTGCTCTTTCAACATATTCTTGATGCAATTTTCCCATGGAGACAAGGGATATAAATTGCTGTTGAAAATAACAAATATACTTGATCACAAAAGTTGTGTTGGTGAATGCTTGAACCTCAGCCACCAATCATTTAAGAAAGTGTTACTTAGAACTCATTGTTCAGCCATAATTAGACTTTCAAAACTTGGAAAGATTTAACCGTTGTAACTCCAATCTCGTCACACTAATTTTAATTTCGCTTTTATTACTGTTTTTAATTTCATGCCAATCTCATCACTACATAGCTTGAAACATAATTGGCTAAGGGAGGAGGAACCATGTTGTTATATACAAAATAATAGGCCAAAAGCCCAAAAGTTGATGGAATGGGAACATGTAAAATCAAGACTTTTTAAGTATTTTAACCTTTGGGATCGCAACATGCAAGTGTCATCTACCAGCTCTAGCTGTAGGTATCTGCCTTTTCTTGTTGTAGTATTAACTACTATTTTCAGCAACACAAGCATCAATACCTAGAGCTGAAAATGCCTAGTCCCATGGTTTTTTTTTTAAAAGGAGTTTAAAATAGTGAAAGTGAAGTTTATGCTATATATCATGCTATTCAAAATTCACATGAAAATTAGGGAAAGAAAAAAAAAAGCCAAAAAAGGGTTGTTTTAATTTTTCTTTTTCTTAAAAAAAAAAAAAAAAACGAGATCACAATTTAAAATTAAGAGAAGAGAAAATTTTTAAAACTGTTAAATTTTTTTTTTAAATAATTATATGAATTAACTGAATTAAATTATAAATCTCATAATTATTTTAATTTGATATCAACTCTTTTATAAGATCTTAACGGCCGAACTACAAAATGAAAATCGACATTTTTGTGGTCAATGTACTAACAAAATTCAGTACCACCAAATTCTTAATTTCCTTCCTATTACTGTTAAATTCTTCGCTCCACATAAACAAAATCTGACATCAACATCCTTAGCCGACAAAAATCTTTGATTTGCCATGGAGATTTGTGATAGGAAGTATCATTTAAACTAGATTAGAAACCTTATTAGCCTTGTAATTCAATTATGCATAGTATCAAAAAATCAACATTAAAATTTGGAATGCACATGAAAATATAATCATGTTCGGACCGGAATTCAAATTATAGCACGAACTTTTCCACATATGATAATGACATTGCAAAAAGTGTTAATCCCTACCAATAAGATCGGTGATTAATGGAATTCAATTCATTCAGACAAGGACTACAAGCCCTTTTCGTTGCCACAGTAACCACAAATTAAGAGATTAGTCTAGAAATCAAAGAGAAGAAATGACTTGAGAGACACTAATAAAACGTTTGATCGGACATATTTAGAAAGAGAGGATGAAAAGGAAAAACAAAGACAAGAGATGAGAATTGGATCTTTGTTAACAAACAAATTATGGAGGGACTTTGATTGCCACAATAATGTAACACTAAAAGTTTATGGACCAAATTGACAAAAATTAAATTTAAGAGATACATAAATTTATGAGAAATTATTTGATATTTTTTTAATTTTACAAGAGAAATTAAGACACGGATACGTATCATATTTTTTATAAATTTTTTTTAATATATCTTAAAAATATATATTGTCTTACTTCGTATTTTAAATCTAAAAGTTTTACTTGGAAATGTATTTGATAATTTCACTATATTTATTTATATAGGTAAAACGTATTTCAATCTTAAAGGGATGAGTAGCATGCTTCACCCAAATTAACATTTAAAGAGATTTTGATATTACACATTATTATCAAAACCAATGTCAAGGTAGGAGTTGGCACACAAAATGAACCGTCTTCAGATCTGGGTTCCAGGTTGGCAAAAGTGATGATTTGGGTTGGGTAGTGGTCAGGTTTGTAAAGGGCTAATGAGAGAGGATGGATTCATCTGAGTTAGGTTAGAGAGGGAAAGGTTGTTTTTTTTTTTTTTACTTGAATTTGGTATACAACTCTTTTGAAGCCAAGATTCATAATATCATACCGATAATATTTTAATTTTTTTAAAAAAATATGTATATATCTGTATTAGTGATTTTGATATATTATTTCGAATTTTTCAATTTAGTATAAATATATTTATAAATATATATAAATTTGTATATTATAATGCTATTAATAATCTACAAAATAAATATACAATATCTTCAAAAATAAAATAAGTAAGTTTCAAAGTTTAGAAATAATATCATAAATTTTTTATGATATTTTTAAACACTTAATCTGATTATATGATATTTAAATAAGTATTTGTTATACAAATATTAAGATAAAAATAATGAGATAAAAAAATTAACCTTGGCTTCATGGTTATTAAACTTTAAAAAGGGAAAGAAATTATTTTATTGAAAGAGATTAAAATACTTATGAATTTTGGTTTAAAAAAATAAAATATAAAAAAAAACAAGTTACAATTAAAATTAGAGAAACTCAATTTTTAAGGATTAGTTTGTCAATTAATTTTATTTTTATTAGATTAAAAATAGTTAAATAACAAAAAAATAAATTAAAAATTACAAAATGTTTCATATTTATGTACTAGCCAAAATAAGCTAATCCATCGAAATTTATTGAAACCAGCCACAATAAGCTAATCCATCGAAATTTATTGAAACCGACAAAAATAAAAAATAAAAAAAAAACAATCGATATTATTCGATACGATACCAAAAAATCCTTAAATATATTATATTTTAATATAATTGAAGTGTATTGGCTTGTACAGTCAATACCAAAATAATAGTAACAACTATGTTTGAAACTTTGTGTATAGTTTTGGTTTTAATAAAATAAAAAATATATATATAAATAAATTATGATGGTCTAATTGGATAACAAATGCCAAGTAATTAGCCTATCTATTAAGACAGATAATTGTTATAGTGAAATTAGTAATTTATATTTTTATATTGTATAAAATATTAAATTTTATTTATGTTATGTTTATATAAAACTTATGTATCATAATTCATGTCGATATCAAAATGTAAAATATATTTTTTAATTTTATTAAACTCATACATAATTATTATTAAAAATTTAATCCACATTATTTTTTGTATTTTTTATATCATATTCATATTATATTATTATATTATATTTTAAATAATCGAATTTGCCTACAGTAAAAATTAAAACTCACTTTTAATATTAAGTATGCAGATATATAAAGTTATTCAATGAAGAGTGACATTTTAATGCAAGCAGAAGAAGTCATGTTATATAAAAATATTATTAAAAATATTTTAAAAACCAAGAGGAAAAATCAAGAGTAACAAAGTAAAAATAATAATAATAATAATAAGATAGGCCCAAAATAGCCAGCCCAAAAATGAAACTTAAGACGTTGGGATCTGTTCTAAAATATCTTGAAAGAGAGGGAGAGAGAGGGACTTGTTAATGGGCCTAAATCCGTTTTGAAGAAATTTCTCATTTATGCCAACAATGAATAAACCCTATTTCAATATTAATTTGGTTAAAATATTTAAAAAAATCTCTAAACTATTTATTTTTTAAATAAAATTTTATATTTTTATTGTATTCAACTAAGTTCTTATTTTTTTTAATTTTTATTCAAATAAATACTTCTTTCAAATAAAAATTAATTTATATTAAGACTTATTTAGTTAAAAATTAAAATTAAAAGATTATTTGGATACAAATTTAAACATTAATAGTTTATTTTTATGTAAATTAAAAATTAAAAATTAATTTAAATGCAACAAAAGTATAAGTGTTTATTTAAATTAAATATTAAAGTTTAGGAACTATTTTTTTATTTTTGTCATTTAATTAAAAGGAATAAAAATTACTTTAATATTATGATGATATTAAAGGTTTTTGTATCAAACATATTTTAATTTATTGTTTCTATACTAACTTAAAATTCATTGCAACAGAAGTATGTCCTGGTAAAAATCTATTTGGAGAGAGAATATTTTTAATTTTTGAACAATGTGACTAGCAAACAAATTTTTTTTCTTAATATTATAAATTTTATTTTGGTATTAAACTTCTATTTAGAAATAGTGATGCAACTCTGGCTTTTGATATAATACATTTTTTAATGTGAAAAATTATTAAATACACTGATAGTAAAATTTTTTAAATTCACAAAAGAAATTAAAATAATAACATATATCCTTTTTATATTTAAAATAATATTTAAAAAAGAAGTGGCACATATCTCATTATTTTAACTTTGTTTATGAAATTAAAAAACTTAATTATCAGTGTATTAAATAATATTACTAATTAAGAAAATATTTCTATGTAATGTATAATCACATCCATAACCTAAATTTAACTCATCTAGGTGAAGTGAGCTCCATTTAAGTAATTATTTTTTAAATATAATAAAGATTTAAGAGAATTTTTTTATGTGAAATTTATGAAATGATCATAAAAAATAAATTAAAATTGATAACTAAAATTTAATTAGTAGATTAATAATATGTAAATGATGAATTAAAATAGTATGTATATGTAAATTTTACGCAATAATTATCGAATATAAAATTTTTGTTATAAATTTTTATTAAAATATCTATTTAAATAAAATACTAAGTTTAAATTAAGAAATTTTTTAGTCAGTTTTGATTATTAGTTTTAAATTTTTATCTACCATTTTTAATAAAGAATTCTATAAACCTGCATTTAAGAAAACTCCACCTAAAAGTTGCTATTTTACATTAGTGTCAAAATTAAACCAACAATTGATTATGAATATATTTTTAATAGGATTGATTATATTAATTGAAATACTATGAGTAATGATTCTTATGATGATATTTAAAATTTTGAAAAAGCTATATTCAATCATCTATTACAGTTATTACTGTATAAGTTTTCAAATTTTTATTATAATCTATAAGAAATTTAATATTTTTTCTTAAATTTTTAAAATAAAAAATAAAATATGTGAAATAAATATATAAAATGAATGTAACATCATCTAATGTAGTTAATACGGTAATTAACGTATGTTAGTCCGAATGGTTAAAGAATTTGATTTTTTTAAAATAAAATTTTAGTTTCGAATTTTATAAATAAAAAAAATAAGTGTAAAGAGAATTTATCTTTTTATGACTTTAAATTAATCGAATTTTGTAAATAAAAATAATAAACGGTGAGAGTGTTTATCTTTTTATGATTTCAAATTAATTAAAATTTAAAGTGATTATTAGACACTAAAAATTAAAAAAAAAATGATTTTGAAATTATCAAAGGAGCAATCACAATCAAAACCAAACTAAACCAAAAACCAATCAAAGAAATTGACTACTTTTAGTCAACAAAAGACCAAGTCCGTTCACATTTCTCCATAACGAAGCTCTTAAAAGCAACAAATCTAGATTTTTTTAAAGCTAATTTTAGGGATCTTCAATTTCAACCTTCCAAATAAGGATATTTATTACCAAGACTTTTTTAAGGGTTAGTCCAAACCTTCTAGAAATAACAATTTTTCCAAGTTCCTCTTTTCCTATGTTTTCTATCTTCCATGCAACTTCCTTCTCTTCTTTTATTGTGGGTAATTTTATTTTGATTTTGATTTTGATTTCCATTCAAAGACGTTTCAGTTCAGATTTCTCTTGCCAAAAAAGCAATGGCTGTTGAATTATGTGCGGCACAAACCATTCCAAGAATCTCATTTTCTCATGATTTCTGTTCATCAATGCAACAGTGCTGCCTTCCTCTCCTATCAGCTTCCATGCCATTGAATTCAAGCTGTGATTTCGAGTTCGATGTTCGGATTAATAATTTTGATCAAGAATGTTATTATTCATCAGCAGATGAGCTTTTCTCCAATGGTAAAATCCTTCCTCTTCAAATCAAGGAAAGCATCTCCCCATCTAAACAAGAGCAAAAGCCATCACTCACAATACCTCAAGCTACAAATGCTAGCTCAAAGGATCAGAATCAAAGTTCCAAGTCATTCTGGCAGTTCAAAAGAAGCAGTAGTTTGAATTTTATTAGCGGATACAAACGAAGATTTTGTTCCTCTTCAACACTTTTATCAAGAAGTAGTTCAACAGGGTCAGCTCCGAAGGTGAAACCAGGGTCAGTCTTGAAAGATGGTCGTGGCATTGGTAATCTCAAGCAGAACTATCCGAAGGAGAAGTCTTTGCCATGTCTACAGTCTTCAACAAGTAAACATAAGCCTCCATTGAAGAAGAGCTATACTTATGGATCCCATGGCAATGGTGTTACAATTAATCCTATTCTCCATGTTCCTTTGGTGGATGTCTTTTGTCTGAGTTCAGTCTTCTTAACTGGCAAGGGTAAGAAGTAATTAATCAAAACGTTACTTTTTTTATGAAATTCAAAACTTGGGTTTTTCATTTCTTTGTTTTTGGATAGATTCAAGCTTAGGAGACGGGTGGCAGAGACGTAAGAAAAATGTTGCCATTGCCACAGGCTTCTAAGCACAAAATGCTAACGTCCATAACTCCATTGCTGTAATGCTGTTCCATTTTGTACTGTTTTTTTCAGCTTTTAATCTGCCATGGGCTGGCCCATGTTGTACATATTTTTTCTGTTACCCAATCGCTGCTTTTTGTATTCACATGGTGTAAGTCATAATTGTGCCTATAATTGAACAAGAGTCAATGCTTCAATTGCTATGGTGATAAATGTTCAATAATAACAAATTATTAATTAATGGGTAAAACTTGGGAAGAATTTCTGATGTAAAGTTCATAATATTCTCGATTAAAAAAATGAAAATTACAACTAATAAATTGATATATAAATCAATAATATATGCAAAGAATCAAATAGAAAATAGATGCGTGCAAACACACCCAGGACAAAAAAAAAAAAAAAACAAGGGAAACCTAGCCCAATTGAAAGCAATAGAATTTTGCAATTTGCATTGTTCAAAAAGTCAGAAAAGACTGTCAGACCAATATTTTCTGGTCATGAAAATAAAGTTAAAATCATTTGTAAAGTATAAATGAAATATTGAATATTTTATTATAATTTTTTAATTTTATTAATTTTTATGTTAAAGTAATATAATTCTCAAAATATTTTAATATTTTTGTTTTTTATGAAAAATCAAAAAATTAATAATAAATCACCAAAATTCAATAAAATTAAAATACGATGGTAAGATTCAATACAATGTTTTAATATAGTGATAAATCTTATCTTAATCTCAAATTGGAAATGCCTCTTCTTTTATCATTAAAACATAATCTATTAATTGGTTTGTTGATTTAACATAGAATCAATTTATTAATTTAATCAAATTTAATCGAATTATATTTTTTAAAATTTTTTTATATTTTTTAATTTTTCATAAAATAAAAATAATTATTTTTATCAAAATCTATTGAAATATATTAAAAATTTATCTTAAAATAATATATAAAAAATTTTATAAATTAATAAATTAAATTTGATTTAGTATGAATAGAATAAAACATTAATTTGAATTTGAATTAAATTTTAAAAATTTATAATATTATATAATATACAAAAAAATTAAATAAAATTTTATTTAATTCAAATTATTATTATTTTATTTATTCTTTTTAATTTTTTAATTTTTTTCATTTAAAAACTTACCTTGTTGTCACGTGTGCAATTTATTATTATTACAACAATTTTAAGTTTTTTTTTTTAAATAAAAGATAAAAAACAAAGTCCTAAGCTAAAGCTGCCCCTAAGGACAGCCGAGCGGAAGATACGGAGACAAAGAGACGTAGACTTGAGGGATAAGACAACCTGTCCCCTCTGTTTGTTTTCTCGTTGGTCTCTGCTTACATTTACTTTTTTTTTTTTTTAATAAAAATTGAAAATTTCCAATGTAATTTTTTAAATCTAATTTAAAAAGTGGTTTTTTTTTTTTTTTTTAAAGAATCATGTGAAAGCTGGATACTGGGAGACTCCCGTGACAGGAATCCTGGTTTTTTTCTTACTACTAAAACCTTTTCTGGTATTATTATTATTTTTTTTTTAATTTAAATTAGAAGAAACGTCAATATAAATATAACTAATTTTTTTATACCGTGAGATAAATGAGATTTTTTTATTATATCTCTTTTAATCTTATATTGTTTTTAATTCACATTAATTTTTATTTAATTTACACCAATTTTTATATTCTTTTTAATATAATATAAAAATTAGTATGAATTAAAAATACCTATTTCTTATCATTTCCCTTGTTCATTGTAATAATCTAGAAAAAAAATGCATAATTTTATGTTAAAAATTTCGTTAGTAAATAAATCAACATATATTTAAATTATATTTAGATTATATTGTTGTTTGACTATTTTAATTTGAAAGATGGATATGGAATGATAAATATGAAATAAAGAGAAAATAGATTTACATCTTATAATTCTTTTTTATTTTTTTGTCAATTAGTTATATTCAGGTTAAAATAATAAAAAAATTTTAAATTTTATTACTTATTTAAATAAATTTTTATACTTTTATTGTAGTTAAATTAAATATTAAGTTTCAATTTGTATTTAAATAAACCCAAAACCTTTAGTTTATACCTAAATAGGTCATTAACAGAAATCAAATTTTCTTTTAAAATAAGAGTTTGTTTGAATACAATTGGTCAAATTGTGCTAATATTCTTTGTATTTTATCAAAATTTAAATTTTAGTCTCTTTATAATAATTAATAAAGATTTAGTTCTCATATTATTTTTATTTGATAATTTTAGTCTAATTATTAATTTCGTCAAATTTTTGTTATTAAAAATTTTGATGTGACCGTTAATTTTATTGATAAGGCATTGATTTTATTAATGTGGTATTGACTTTTAATGACAAAAATATGACTGAGTTAGTGATTGAACTAAAATTATTAAATTAAAATATAATGAAAATTATATTATTATGATTTATAATAAAGGGATTAAATTTTAAACTTTGATAGAGGATAGGAATTATTAGCATAATTTGACCAATACAATTCAAAATATAATGATTTATTAAGATATAACAAACATGTAGGAATTTATTTTTAAAAAATGGTAAAATAGTTAATAATTTTTTAATATTTTAACCTTATATTCATTGTTGAAAACCTAAATATACGTATAACAATTCGTCTTATTGTATCGTATAAATTATTATATTTGTATCGTATTTTACATAAAATTATGTGTCTTAATTTATGTTAATATAAAAATATAAAATATATTTTTTTATTTTATTAAATCTATTTATAATTTTTTTAAAATTTTAAATTATATTATTTTTATATTTTTTATTTATATTATTTTCGTATTATATCATTGTATCATATTTCAAAGTGTCTTATCTACCTAAACGGAATTAATTAGTTTTTTATATAAACCTAAAAAAGTAGGCACAATTGAATGAGGAATTATATAAACATAAAAGGCAAACATCTTTAATTATGTGAACCTAATTTTTTTCATCAAAATTTAGTATTTTTGGTTAGACCAGAAAAAGCGGCTGTATCGAAGAGGAATTAAAAACCTATATCTTTATTAATAGTAGTTGAATAAATAAAGGAATATATAAAATGCAAATAACAGTTTTTTTTAGTTAATGACAAAAATATAATTGAAAAATGGGTAACTGTTTAATTGGCCCCTAAACTTTGAAAATGAGTAGTATGATACTTAACTAATAAATGTTCACAAATTTAATAACTAATACTGTTAGTCTTTCATCCAATAGAAACATGATCTGTGTAATGTGACATAAAATTAATTTATTATTCATGAAATAAAAATCATGCTAGTTTACACTTAGTATATCATCATCGAATAAAAAAAAATTGGATAATAATTATCTTATTAAAAAAATTATGAATTTTAAAAATAATATTTAACCAAAAAAAGGTAAAGCCCCTTAAAAAAAATTATTTTAATTCTTCTCTTTCTTATGATAAAAAACGACTATTATTTGTAGAGGGAAAATAAAAATATATAAAATATATATATATTCTGATAAAACACTAGTAAATATAAATTAAATGATATTAACAATTACTTCATTTGCACAACTCACATCCTACGTTCAAGATAACTTGTAAAATGATGTCTACGTGGACTGACAATATATTATTTAGGCCAAAAAAGGTTTAATGGGCAAATATACTCTCAAACTTTTGTATAAAATGAATATAAGCACTCTATTTTTAATACATTTTAAAACTTTTAAAAAAATTTTATTTCTAAAAAACAGTAAAAATTAATAAAAATAAAAAATAAAAAGAAGAAATCAAGAGAGAGATTAAAATTATTTCATATATTAAGAAATCTAAATTTTTGATAAAATTTTATTTTTTAAAAAATCAACAAATATTTTTCTTAAAATTTTTATTTTTTAAATTATAAAAATTATAATTTTGGAAAATAAAAAACTGAAAAATATTTGTATTAAAAAATTAAAAATATTTGTTGATTTTTTTTTCAATCATAAAATTTAAACATAAAACATAGATTTTATATTAAAATTTTACTTTTGAAAAAATATCAACAAATATTTTTTTCTTAAATTTTTTTATTTTTGAAAATTAGAAAAACAAATTTGGAAAATAAAAAGCTAAAAATTAAAATTTTAAAAGATTTTGAATTTTTTAAAATTTTAAGAAACTAAAAAAATTGTTAATAAAAATATATGTTGATATTTTTCAAAAATAAAATTTATCACAAAATTTACAATTTTTAATCTCTTTTAAAATTTTCTTTATTATACTTTTTAATTTTTTGTCAAAAATAAAAAAGTTTCAAAAAATTTTGAAGATACAATAAAAGGTTGAGAGTTTCTATCTATTTTGTACTAGAGGTTAAGGATGATATTTGCGTATTAAATTAAATACATACATAATTAGATTTAAAATACATAAATTTGAAACTTTGTGGTTTTATTTATAGCAAAATAAAATATTATAAAATTATTTACATGCAATAAAAAATCGATGATTTATATTCATTTTATACAAAAGATTGATGATATATTTGGATATTAAACTTTTTTTATTGTTCTTATATTGGCTTTTCTATAAATGCATAAAATTTAAATTCCTTATTAAAATGGGAGTAAAACATTTAAAATTGCATAATCAAAATAATTGAAATAATAAAAGAATCAGACTCAGACTTTGATTAATATATAATTATAAATTTCAATCTAATGAGGAACTAAGTATCAAATTTCAAGTAACAAGAAATATCATTTCACATTTACATAAACATTTTTGTTGAACATAATTAAAATTCATGTCATTTCACTTGGAGAGTACTTGCATATTCTCTTTGTAAATTGTAAATAGTATTGTAAAAAAAAAAAGTATTTGCAAACTTTCCTAAGTTCATTTTCTTTGACAAAAAATGAGAAAATTAAGAATAAAGACAAAATTAAAAAATGTCCTATTATTAATAATTCTTAAATTCCTTTACATTATATAAAAAATATGATTTAAAATTTTAATAAAATTATAAATTAATATATAAATTTAATAAAAATTAAAAATATATTTTATATTTAATATATTAATATAAATTATAATAAAATAATTTCTATATTTTACACGTTATTTTATATCAAATAAAACTACATGTGTACAAACGAACTGTGTGTGATTAATTTTTAATTTAGATCTTTTTAATTTAAAAAAAAATTTATATTTGATATATTATTAATTATAAATTTTATATACTATCATTAAATCAGATAATGATAATTTATTAATAAAATGAATCATATGATAATATTTCATTAATAAATAAGTTATTTTAATTCATGTACGTTTATTTTAAAAATTGATATTTATTCATTAATAAATTTATCATCATCTGATTCATTGATAGTATATAAAATTTATATATTAATAATATATCAAATATAAAATAAAAAAATTAAACAAAGAAAGATGTGGTCTTCATTTATCAAGAGATTGACTTAATAATAAAATCGATCTTTTTAATCTAGATAGTTTTGAATTCAAGTTCAGTAATTAAGTTTTTGTTGGATCATTTTGAATAAACGGCGTGACCTTCATTTTATTTCACATTGTTATATGATATTTTTGGCATTCCAAGCTTAGTTAAAGAAGAGAAGAAAGAAAATCTCACTCATTTTAGTTATTCTCCATTTAACAGAATTTGACCACAACCAAAAGCTTGTAGCAGCAGCCCTTGCAAATCTACCCCTTTTCACTCTGAATTGTCAAATGCCCACTTCATGCGATCCTTCACAAACCCTTTTTTTTCTCGATCTTTTCAAACATAAAACGCCACATTTCTCCCTACATTATCACAAATTTTCTCAGTTCTTTATTTGTCTTTCCTTGCACTTTTCTTCTCTTCGATCCCATCATTCCCTTCCTTTTTGGAACGAATCATTTTACCTTTGCGTCAAGACATGTAAATAACAACTAAAAAAATACTTTCTTCTCTGCTCTCTTCTGTCACTTCCTCAACCATCCCTTCACGTTATTGTACGGCTTTTTAACTTTATCTTGGTAGATTCCTCTTGTTCTTTTGCTACATTGCCCCTTTTTCACCAGTTTCAGACCTTTCTTTGCTATGTGAACTAAAGGGTCTTTCTTTAACATGGGTTTGTTTTTTGGGAGGTTTTACAGTGTCGGGTACTTGTGAAAATGGTTAAAACTTGAGTATTTTTTTTTTTTTTTTTTACATTTGTAGATTTTTTTTTCTGTGTTTTTTGAAGTGTCGGTGGTAAGAAAAATGGATGAACAGACCGGGAAAACGGCGTCGGATTTAGCTATAACGGAGAAGAAGCCTCATAGGCCTGGTGGTTGTGTTGGCATTTTCTTTCAACTCTTTAATTGGAACCGAAGATTTGCAAAGAAGAAACTTTTCTCCAGAAAATTACTTCCTCCAGGTAAACTTTATTTTTATTTTTATTTTTGTATATTTTTTAACATGCAAAATTTCCCATTTGACTAAAAATGATTGCCTTTTTTTTTTTCAACTGCATTGTTTCTCAGCCCGTACCAATGCTTCCAAAAAATTTGGAGGAGATGAAAAAATGCCCAAATCCAAGCTTCATTTGGTATGTTCTGGGGTCTTTCTCTCTTTGCTTTTGGCAATTTTGGTTTATGGATTAAGTACTTATTTTGATAATACAAAGAAAATGAAATTTATGTTTATGTGAAATTGGTAGATTGCTGGTGAGAACAGTGGGGATTTTCCAAATGTGAAGAAGAATGGTAAACATAGTAATGGAGAGATGGAGCAAAAGCGTGAAATGCGAGCTCCGGGTTTGGTTGCTAGGCTAATGGGACTAGAATCCATGCCGGCTGTGTATAGAGATAAGTCTAATAAGAAACACCCGGTTTCAGGTAGTAATTCTGATGTTAGAGATGAGAAAATGGTGAATGGTCAAATTAGGGCTAGTGGGGATGATTTGGCTTTGGAGAAGAGTAGCAAGAAAATTGAACCAAGGCCTCAAAAGATACTGAAGATAGAGCCATATGATAGACGGGCGGTCACCAGGTTTGGAGCTGAGGCATTGCAAATTAAGAGCGTTTTATCACGATCAAAAAGGCATCACCATCAAAAGTTTGTTTCTCCTGTTAAGAGTCCAAGGATCTCTTCTGCAAGGAATGCATCTAGGGCATCTAGGTTGATTGATGCAGCTGCTAAAATTCTGGAACCTGGGTTGCAAGCGACAAATAGAGCGAAATATGCTCTTTCTTATTCGAGTTCTATGCATTATTCATCTAAAAATGGGGTTGTAACTGAGGGAATTGGGGTTGTGTCACCAGATTTGTTGAAACAATCTGCTTGTAATGTTAGTCATGCCAAGCCTTTGATGGGCCAGACATCTTGCAGGAACTGTGGCAGTTTGCTTGATGTTGTGGAGTCTGGAAGAAAGTTGGAGGGTCAGCCATTTGTTTGTCCATCCTTTGCTCCAAATTTCATAGATGCTTCTTCTCAAGGATTTGAAAAGAATTGGCCAAGGTCTTCCCCATCCTCATTTTGTCAAGGGAAAGAGATAATTTTTCAGAGAAGCCATGACCAACCATTATCTTTTACTGGTCAAGAAGAGAACAGTGTACAGTCCTGTAATGAATCCAATACATTTAAAAATCTGCTATCTCCTGAAGCTCAAGCTCGATGGCATTTGGCAAGCCAACCAGGCAAACCTCAAAAGAATGGAAAGTCTGCTATTGCTTTCAAGCCCAAGAATCAAAGTCAAAATCATATATCACTAGACAGGGATAGAATCCCAGCAACAGCTAAAGTAAGTAATCTTCAAAGTAGGAGAGCTGCTTCTGCTGCAAAGGCTGTTTGTGGAGCCAAAGATATTATTGCCCTGAACGGAAGTTTAAGTGCTCGCACCAGACATAGAGTGCCAATCAAAGTGGATAGTTCTCCTATTGACATTGGGAGAAAATCTTGCAGCGACCGAGATGGTTCTTTGTCTCAGTTAAGGTCACCAGTAAGAAAGCGGAGAACAATTAGTGTTAATGGGCAAGCTGAAACTGCAGGTTTCATCAATTCAGCAAGTGGAAAAGAAAGAAATGTGAAATGCAATTCAGCGACTAAAAGAGAAATGATGCATGGTGCTCGCACCATGGACTGGACATGTGTTAAAAGCAGATCAACAAGCCGGGAAACTGGTACTGGAGCCAAGGGCAAAAATGACTCTGATATTGTTTCATTCACATTCAGTTCCCCATTAAAGCAAAACCATGTCATTTCCATGGGATTGAAGGATAAAAGAAAGTATCAAAATGACATTAATTGTAAAAGCGCTTCTCTCCAAAGAAGTGAAATATTTGAAGACAATTTTGGAGAAACATCTTTGCAGAAGAACTTGCCACTGACAGGAGATGCTCTAAGTGTTCTTTTGAAACAAAAGTTGAAGGAATTGACTTCTCAAGAGGGGGATGAAGTGATATCAGATTGTACTCTACCAAAGAGATCAACTGCCATGATTCTGCAGGAGTTAATTTCTGCTTTAACTTCAGAGCAGCCTAACTCTCAGAATGGTCACCTGTTCAATTCAGATGTGGGTTTCCAGGTTGGTATTTATATTCCGAGGCAATTAAATCTCCTTCTTGCTCTGGTTTCTGCAGTTATTGACCAAATATAAAATCTGTTATAGTTTGTCTTTTTTTTTTTTTTGGGAATTTGGTGTTTGTATCCCTAGTCACAACTTGCATTTTTTAGTGGTCTCTGACAATGACAACTGCCTTGGTTATTTGGAGTACTGCTTATTAGGGATAAAATGCATGTAGGAAGATTATAAGAATACCTTTTCACCAACCCCATCACCTGGGTTTGGTCCAGCAGTTCTTATTCCTTGAGTGGAATTAGCATCCAGGGTTAAACTCCCCCTCCCTCGGAATAAAGTGGAAAGAAAAGAAAAGACTGAAAGTCTAGTCTTGTACAGTTGAGTAAATAAACTGCATAATTGCTCCTGCAGTGCTAAAAATTAATTGAAGAATTAACACTGCCTCTAGGAATTAGATTCACTGGAGTTTGTGAAATCTGCAATTTAACTTTAATATTTGCCTTGGTTTCAACCCAATTAAATAGAAACAAGATTGGTGTAGCATAGCTAAAGTTTTTTCAGATTGAAGCTCATAACTTGAACCCTTCCTGTAATGTTTCTGGATGTTGATCTTATTTGATAGCTACTATGTCAAAGAGTTATGTATTTTATGTTGCTTTCAATTATTCCAGAAATATGATGGCTCTGATTTTATTGCAAATCTGTATATTTAATGTTGCTTTTACTTTTTTTTCCTTTTGCAACTTACTTTTTCCACTTTACTGGATTTTCTATGGTAAATATTATTAAATAGGATGATTTTTTATGGCTGTTAGTATGTTTTTCTAATGTCTATCTGGCCTATATGGCTAAAAGGCTTTTTTGTGGCTGTAGTTAACCCTTTTTATTTTTGTGCTTTGCTCGAGGCTTTGTGCCTAAGACAAAAGCTATTTCTGGCATTTATAAGTTTTAACATTTTTATTTCTTAGACTGAAGCAAAGGCTGAAGGGACTTTAGTTGGATTGGTGAGCCATGGCGATCATTTTAGCCCCGGTTCTGTTTTTGAAGCTTCATTTTCAAATGATAGTTGTGTTTCCAGCAGCCTAGATGAAAGCTTAGGTAAAAAATTAAATCCTAAGCCTTAATTGCTCCCTTTTATTTTCTTATGTCTGTGAAGATATGTGCATGCTATTCAAGGAACTTGTCTGGTATTGTAATAGTGGAAAATGCAGATTAAACCAGTTCATGCATAGCTCCGATTAGTCTGGCTTGATAAATTTTTTTTCTGTACCACCTCTATGATTTTCATTTAACATTCCCCTCCTTCACAGAAAAGACTGGATGATTCATTTAGTTTTTTGCATATTTACTTCTTGCTTCAGGACATAGATTGCAACTGGATTCCATGGATTACTCATATGATGAACCACAACCAACAGAACGTGATGCAGAGCTTCTGGATTCTGCAACTTCATTGGACAAAGAGATGAATGGTAATGTGATGATAGCCGATCTTGTCAACCGAATTTCTGTTATGTTGCAAGTCTTAAGTAATTTTGGTCTTGGAATATCTGGAGACAAACTTATCCATGTAAAGGAGGCTATCTTGAAAGCAGAACTGTTGTTTGGGAATGTGACTCCCCATGATTCAGATGGGACAGATGATTTTCTGCTAGGGCCCTACGTACATGATGAAGTTGAAACTCTTGCTGGTTCTATGTGTGTAGATTTTAATTCTCTTCTTCACTTTGATCAGACCAAAGAAAATAATCAGCTTCGAGGATTTCTGTTTGACTGTGGAATAGAGTGTTTAGATTCCAAGTACGGTAGATACTGTAACTCCGGATTTGCAGCATGGAGAAGTCTGCCATTGTGCATGAACTCGGGGAAGCTGATTCAAGATGTTGCGGAGGAAGTTAGAAGGTGTACAAAGTTGGCTGGGATGGTTCCTGATGAATTAATAGAATGGGAGATTAGTTATTCACTTGGAAAATGGACGGATTTTGACATGGAGGCATATGAAACAGGTGCTGAAATTGACTGGGATATTCTTCAAAATTTAATCCAGGAACTTGTACTAGACTTGGTTTTCCCTTGAATTTTATACAGGCCCTGTGATTTGTGAGTATCTTTTGTAAATCATGTTGACATGCTACCACTTAATTCTCTATTGTGATCAAATCAAGATGGTAAATTTTTGTCCAAAGGAGTCATGGATGGGATGGTATTGTTGTCTGGGCCATTGTATAATCTTCTGTCCTGGATGAAACTTGTTCTGAAATAGCTGAACAGCTTGAAAGAAAAAAAAAACCACAGCTTTACAATAGAAAAACAAACTTAACAAGAAAAAAAAATTTCGTAGCTTCTAATCCCTCTAACATGTGGGAACAAGTAATCAAATCCTTGTAAAACAAAATCCAATCAAGAAACCCAAAAAACCAAAAAAAAAAAACAAAGTTTAAAAACCAAAGTGAAATTCAAATCTTTTTTTTTTTTTTCTTTTCTAAAACTGTCTATACCCCAAAACAGTTATGTTATGACCA
The DNA here is from genome assembly GCF_047325235.1 of Durio zibethinus. Lineage (NCBI taxonomy): Eukaryota > Viridiplantae > Streptophyta > Magnoliopsida > Malvales > Malvaceae > Durio > Durio zibethinus. Next base: position 20,574,196 of record NC_143182.1, read on the forward strand.
GCTACTTTTCTGCCACCACTCTTCCTTCCCCTGTTTCCACCATTAATGGCATTCGCTGCAGCCAATGTAATCCCTTTCAATTCTTCAACACTTGCATAACTCTTCCTTGCCATCATCAACCTTCCTTTTTTCTCCCCTGCATTTGCAGACTTACTCCCCCTCGAATTGGGCAACGAAACCCCATTCCCTTTTGACCGTTTCTTTGTTGGTGCTGGTGGTGTCAATTCAATACCACTGGTAACTGCCGGCTTTCGATTCTCTTTCCTTAAAGTTGCTGAAAACTCAGGCACTGATTGAGCCAAAACAGAGGACCCTTTCCTAGAAATCCCTAAACTTGAACTAAACTTCACTTGTTTCTTTGATGGGGTTTGTTTAAATTCAATTTCTTCCCTTTCTTGTTGCTTCCCGCCCTTCATTCTCAGCTTTGTTTCTCTCAACTCTGCATATGCTCTATATCTGGGACCTCTTTCCATTATATAACTCTCTGTTGTCAGCCTTAAAGGGATTGGGTTACTAGGGCTTGAATTCTGAGAAAGAATGAGAGAAATAGGGTCAAGGACATGGAAAAGAGATTGCAGAGCAGGGTTTGGTTGATGGGTTTGCCGCAGAGAATCACATGTCTCTGCCATTTTTTATGAAAGTTGACGGTTTACTCTGTTTTTTGCTCTGTTGTTTTTGTAGATTTGATATTAAAAGAGATTTGAGATTGCAACGGTCCAAATCCGATAGAAAGAGCGAGGGACAGAAAGCCCAGAGAGGACGTTTTTGCTTTTACAATTTTTTTTCTTTTAGCATTGTTTTCAACGTTCTTATGGGAATCCAATAAAAAAAAAAAATTGGGGAAGTTTAGATTTGACCATTTGTGTACGTGAATCATATGTGTTTATGTAAAAAATTTATCAAATACAAAAATTATCAGTATTATAACTTTTTTTTATATTTTTAAATAATTTATATATTTTTTATTAAAACTTTAATTCGCATAGTTTATATATATTTTTTATATTTTTTTATATTATATTTTGTCCGAAACTTATTATGTTTAGTGAAGTCTATTATTTCAGCCGTTTGATAGGGATCTTGTTCTGGGGACTTGAGGGCTAGAGCAAACTAGCTAAGGGCAACAAATTTTATGTTTTTGATTGTGATTTTGACAAAAACTTGTTTTTCCAAAGCGGCAATTTGAAGGCTTTACATTTGGATCCAAATGATGCATCCTCCCTTGTCCAATTCTACGTTTTTTTTTTTCTTATATTATAATGTAGCCTCACCAAACCCATGAAGAAAGGAAATGTAAGAATGCCACCACATTTTAGACATTATTAAATTTATTTACAGCCTTTATACAATACAAGATATGATCTTCATCCCACCAAGGATGATAAACCCCAATGAATTTGGATGTTGGTAGAGAAAGCCAGTGGCAATGGCAACAATGTTTTTCAGATGTAGGAATACTATTCCATTTCTGAAATTTGTTCAGCTCTGAACCAGGGGCTGACTAATTCATTAAGATTGTCGATTCATGTATTTGTGTATTTTTTTTCATGTTTAATCAAACACGAAAATTATTATGTTATAATTCGTATCAACACGTCAAACATAACATATTTTTTGATTTTGCTAAATTCATATTTGATTTTTGCTAAAATTTTAAATAAATTGGCCTTACATACTTCTGAAAAGTTACTTGGAAAAGAAAATATATAACCAGGTTCTGCTAAAAGGGTAGTTAATATTTATCAAATAAAGGGTAAAGAAAAAAGGGGTTCATTTAAATGGTTACACTTACTCCACCAATATGGCTGTTAGCGTGAGGAAAGTTGAGGGGAAACTCCATGTCCTTCATCCATGGGTTCTTAACATTCTCAAACGAGTTGAATCTTGTTTCTGTATGATCAGACTTTGTGATGCTTGTACTTCTGTCCTAAATTGAATCTTGTGATTTTTTGGCTGAATCCACTGAGCACTAGGGTCCTCACAGCTTCAACTCCTTGTTCCAATGCTTCATCAATCTGTCAAAATAGCCAATAACAGTTGACATTATTGGAGCGCGACAGAGTTAGTTCTACATATTTAAACATCAAAACTAAACACATCAATCCAAGTTAAACTTTGATTTTGCTTTTAAATTCAATTGGATTGAATACAACACACCTAATTGAAGAGCTAAGTTTCGTGTCTGAGAGTATAATCCATTAAACACCAAAGCATGAGATAGACAAGAGGCAACTAAACCTTGCATAATAGTTGAAATCAGTAATAGTATACCTGATTTCGCTCTACTGAACTGAACTTCTGCAGAAGATAAGCTTTCATGTCCATAGCACCAGGTGGATTTCCAATGCCTGATACATGAATAACTCTTTTAGAATCAACATATGCATCTAATCTACCTTTTAAAAGGAACGTCTGTTTATGATGCAAATACTTCATAGTTAAGCAAAAGCTGATTGTATTCTAGGAACCCACCTATGCACAACCGAGGAAATTCACGACAGCCGTCCAAATGGCCCATCACACTCTTAACTCTGCAACAAGAGAGCAAATGTTAATGTTTTTGAATCTCCATTTGTTAAGTGGGGAGAAAGATGAAGATGCACTTAAAGAGACAGGAGAAACAACTGTGCGATTGCTTTTATTATTCCTTAGAATTAGGACGTAAATATGAACTAGTATTGCTCAAATCTGTAAGATTGAGATAGCTCAATGCAAATGTGGAATGATATCAGGGAGGAACTGTTGAGCAAAGTACTGATTTTGCAATAGCTGAGATATGTCCAAGATCAAGCCCATAATTACTTAGATTACCATAAACAAATTAGAATTAAACAATATCTACACAAACCAGACAAAGAACTCCTGATTGCACGGAAGGAAATGAGGCATAAAGAAAACCAAAAACAACACAAACTATCAACAGCAAATGACTGTAAGCCTCACCTTAAATTTGGTTTCTGATTTTTTTTTTTTTGGTACAAAGGAGGCTGCAGCCTAGGGATAGGGGAAGGGGTTGCAGATGCTGGGATTTGAACCCCAGACCTATTTGATGCCACCTTTTAAGGGTAGCTGTATGAATCAATCGAGTTAAGCCTTGGGTTCAAATTTGGTTTTTGATTTCAGAATGAAAAGAATTTGCAATTTCACCCTAACCATGGAAATAATCAAATATATAAGCCAAGTTATTTCTATCTATTAGATTAGATAAAACACAACCAACAATGTCAACTCTTGGAATGGTTCTTGATATTCACATAGGGCTTCTCAGTTTAATACTGCTTAGGTCTAGACTTTAATAAGGCCATTGTTTCATTTTTTTTTTTTCTGGGCGAAGCTAGTAAATCAATTGTTAGTCACTTAATAACATGGTTTTATTCCAATCCATGTGAAATGACAGAACAATCTGATTGCAGCGAAAAACACAATGAAGATTCCCAACTATCTAAATGCTGGTTCGTCACAGGCTTGAAAGGTTAAAAAGCAAAGAAAGCCAAGGCATCCCATGATACAACATTCTTTGAAAACAAATACTATGAAAAAAAAAGAAGGTAAAATAAGGCTTCAATGTCGATTTGCAACTCATTGTCTACTAGACAATGAAATTTTAGGGTATCCTAAATCTCTGATAATTGGAAAATTACATGTCCCTTGGGCTTTCACTTCATTTTCTTTCAAAAAGGGGGGAGGGGTCAACAATAAAAAAAGATGGATTGTGACATACTTCTCTCCTTTGTTTGTATCCCACCAGAAAAGAAATAAGATTAACATTCTTAAAAAATCAAAAAAAGAAAACTATATAAGTTATACTCTATTTTCATCACCATAAAGGCTAGTAGTCTATCTTTATCACCATAGAACAGAACAAAAGGAGTAGAATATGAAGGAAAAATAACACAGCAAACAAGAACGTCTTATAAATCAGGAGAAATAAATTTAAGCTACAACAGGTAACTACTTCAACAGCAAATTTTCTCAGAATAGACATCTCATCTGCTAGGCATTTTTTTGTTATACCTTATCTAGGTAATCTCATCTTATCGCTATTTGGTTTCAGACATGTAAAGATTCATGAATTAGACAGATGAATACTGTTTCAGAAGTTCTTGAATGAAAAAGATTTTTCTTAAACAACACAGTTAAGTTCATGAGATAGACAGATAAACTTTATATGTTGCTTGGGAAGTTCTTGTACATAAACTAAGGCTTCTTAAACAATCTGGCTCAGTGCAAAGGGAGACTTATAAAGATTCTGTTATTAGTAATATCAATCAAACATACCCATTATGATGGCCATGTCCTCCTTTTGGCTGAAGCCTCAGAACACCATTTGGCAAGCTCATCTCATCATATATCTACATTGGAAAGCTCAAAGTCAAAGTGTTCTAAATAATAACAACAACAATAAAAAGATAACTCCTGCTTGATGGGTATGTAAGACAGCATACCAGTAATATGTGACGCAGGGGTACTTGATAATAAGCAGCAAGAGGCCCAACCTTAACAAAAGTATTAAAAAAAAGTGGAAAATTCAGAGATAGAAATGATTATAAGGTGGCTTAAATAAATCACCAAAATGTCACTTAAAAATAATGAAAAAGGATGTGGGAGAACATATATATATATATATATATATATATCTATATATATACAAGAAAAAGAGACGCACATTACCACACATTCCATACACATTCTTTATTGATCATCATATAAACATCTTGAATCAGTATTGTGATATGCTTATTTAGCTGCCTATATGCCACTACAACATTTGATTCCCCAAAGATGTAAAAACTTGAAAATAATATACCATGTATACAGACAAAACCTCTGCCACTGTTAAAAGAATCCCCTCAAGGAAGAAACCCTTGTTAATAAACATGAACTTGGGTGTTGCAGGGTAGCATCGCAGCAGGTAAAGTCCATAACATAGGATTAACCATATACATATAAAATCTCTGCCATGGTTAAAAAACCCTCAGGTAAAAAGCACTAATTAATGAACAATTTGGGTGTTGCAGTGTAATCTGGCAGGATGCAAAAGTCCTGAATGCAAGACTAACCATAAATACAAAGATGAAGGTCTAAAAGATCAACTCCAAAATTAAACATGTTAATTTACTTGCAATCGAATTTAAGTAGGTGCATGGCTAGGCATTCAGCAACAACTTAATTTAATTTGATAGCATCTAGCAGAATCTTTCACCTGTCTATCCCTAATTCAGACATGCATGATTTGAAATTCTGCACATATGGTAAAAGGAACAGCTTAGACCTAAGAACACTCATGGAAGCAGTAAGTTTTTAATCGCTTTTCTGCTGCTTTTAATCATGTTGAGGCTGAGGCTGAGGCTGATGCATTTGCCTTTAGAAAATCAGGAGCTTGCTGAACTATTTGTTTCAGGGACATCAGTCTCTAGACTTCAATTTATAAAACAAAAGTTGATGTCCTGTGTAAGTTTCAAAGTGACAATTTGTCCAAATATCTCCAATGAACTATGTAAACACTCACTCTATGCAGTAAATTTCCTGTTACATTTTAGCTGCATCTAATCTATGACAATGCATCCACTTATCAAAGATATATCGTCTAAGTGTTACCTCATTTGCAGCCTTGGTGGTCAGGAGGCAATTGATAAAATAAGATACAAAAAAAAGGAACTGTTACATGAACCATGAGAGATGCTGCAATGCTTCTTATACAACAAAAATTTAATCTGGCAGACCTACATCTTCCATTTTTTTTTAATATCAAGAAAGACTTTCCAATTGGATAATTTTCTTTCGGAACACTTCCCTTATTTATAAAATCAAATCTTAAATTAAGGAAAAAAAAAGGATCAGAAAACTTTGGATGGCACTACTTGGGTTCTTCTAGGTCTTAGGAATTGAGGTGATAGACCACTTTCATTGCTGGCATTGAAGAAATAACCAATTAACCAATGAGATATGTAATTTATTAATATTTCATTAGTTTTGTGTAAATAAATGGCACTAAAGACACTATACAACAATTTGTCTTTAAAATTCTTAATTATAAATATGAGAATACAATGAGTTCCAGATTTATTCAGATATATCATCCCTATTTCGTTTTATGGTGAGGCATCTAAGAATGGTCTTGTACAAGAATCATTGTCCTCTAGATATCTGATGGAAAATGTGCAGCTGGTTCAAGAAAAAAAGAGATGAAGGCAGCATGTTTCAGAAAATATTCCAAGCAAAAGCATTGGCACATCATTTCCAGCCATGTTTTAAAAAAGTGCAGATGCCTTTGCTAACTAAAACATGAGGAGATTCTTCCAGAGGACATGGGAAGCATAACCTAGACCCTGCTATATAGAACTGATATGAGGAAAGGGGAAAACAAAATGTACGAGGACTAACCGATTCCCCACTGAAATTCATGTATGCCTGAGGCTTTGCCAACAAAATTGGTACTTCCCCAATGGCACCTGTACTGATAACACATGAAATCTAAGGAAACCACCAAGCATAACTATAAATCTGGAAAGACTAAAAAGCATTAAATCCCAGGGAAAAATATTTACCTATTCCAATTAGAGCTTTTGACTGAATAGTATTCAACACAATCCCTTCCAATCGAGAAATTTGATCAATCATTTCAAAACCAACCTGGTACATATAACAATGTCAATACCATATAAACCAAAAGAAACATTAAGCTATTGGCTTCATAACTTGTAATTGATTACATTATGCCTAGTTCCATGGTACTTATTTCCAGGGTTACCCAATCCAACAATCAACCAAGGAGTATACTCCACTTTAGATCCACCATTATTGTCTGGCAATGAAGCACGCAAACAGAGCCTTGTTGATCCTCGATTCCTTTGACCAAAACATCTGCTTCTTGGATACGAAATGCAAGTGTTTGGAACAGAAATTGCATGCAACATTGACCTAAAAAGGCATAGCATAAAACATTTTTTCATAATTAAATAAAGAAGAATACTTGGGCTTGCTGTTAGTTGTTGTTCCTTTATCAAAAAGCTTCAATCTTTAATTATGATTTTCCTATTTAGAGCATAATAGAAAAATGGGAAATTGAAAATTCATTGTTTGGCATATTTCATTCAGATTTCCACATTGTTTCCTTTCCATAGCCAGGTCAAGCTTGAACCCAGTGTTGACAATGAGCAACACTTACCACAGAACAGAAGATACAGTAAAGTAAGCAAACAAAACAAGAGATACCCAAAAAAGAAAATTACAGAACAACTGAGATAAGGGAATAAGAAAATACAAGTGCAAAAGGCATAAGATAAGGAAAACTGATATATAGAAATCAGAAGTGAAAAACAAAAAAAAAATTTGAGGAACTGACCTGTGTGTCTTCGGGTACTTCAATTCAATAAGAAAAAAGGTTGACGGAAAGGGGAGGGGAAGAAAGAGCACACTTGAGGTTGAGTTTGAGTTTGAGTTTGAGGCTTTGGTGGTTTTGTCTTAGCTTAGGTGGTTGGGATATTTCATGTTTAGATGATTTTGATATAAATTTCATGACTATGATTAACGAATAATTGATGGGCTTCTAAGGGAATTTGGGCTCAACCCATATACATTTTTTGTTGCAACTTTCTTATTTTTGTTTTATGGACAAAATCATTCTTACAAGAATTGAAATCTAAATTTCTATTTTTTTTTATTTCAAGTTTTCAAGAAATTAAAAATAAGAAAAGCAACTTTTTATTTTTTTGATAAAATAAATATGAGATAGATAGATCACTTAATCCTTTAAGTTAAAGTAAAATGTATCGTAATTGATAACTTAAAATAAATTAATGTAGGTTGTGCATTTAAGATGATTTTAACAAGCAATCATTGATAAGATTCAAACTAAAGACTTTGATAATAAATTGTCACTGATAAAATTTAAACTCAAGATCTCTTTATCAAGGAGAATAAATTTTATCCAATTAAGTCAACTACTTGTTAGTGACTACAATTTTTTATTATTCTATAATGTGGGTTGATTTGCTAAACATGTATGCTATTTGTGATGAACCATTTTCAAGAATATAAAATTTTTTTATTACTTTTGAGATGAAAAAAAAAATTCTTTTTAAATTACACCAATTGTTATAAAAGCTCTTATCAAACATATTTATAATTAAATATAAAAATAATAGCTTCTCAAAATAAATTACGAATTACAAAGAATGAAGAAAAAATCTGAAACAATACTCACATTAGCAATTATTTCTTTCATTCAAATTACGATATATAATCTTTCATCACTTTAAAGGTATAATGAAACATAAATCCATTTTAAGATTACAGCCTTTAATAATCTTAATTAAGTTACTAATTAAAATTAATATTAAATTAGGGGAAACATGTTGAAAATTAACAATGAGCAAAATCCATATATATAATTGCTTTACTCAAGATATTAAAGTTCATAGAGATCATTATCAGCAAAAATTAGAAAACAAAAATATTTACATGTCCAAACCCCATGCACTTTATAAATTTGAAGTTTGAACCAGCCCATATATTTTTATATCATGGCACGGCCGGCCCCAGACCGAGATGCAAATCCAAACCTAGTCCGTTATCAATCTTAGGGCCATCATCGTCTCCGGTGAACCTCCTCACTGCTGGCAAAACTCTGGCATGAGCCTTGACATGACCGGACATCGCGACCGCCATGGTCTCCACTCCTTCTCCTGTATACAGAGGCCGTCCAAGCCCAGCAGCCGGCCCACAAGGGTACGTGCCACCATGGCACATATGCAATGGGGCAGCTGCTGCTGCTACTCCACGTGACATATAAAAGGAAGAATGATACTGCGGCGGGGCAAGGAGGTGCGGCGGAGGTGCAAAACCAGATAACATATAGTTTTGGAGGTGAGGAGAAGAGAAACTTCGAATAGTTTGCATTTGTGCACGCTTCAGTCGCTGCCTTTCCTTCTTGTGAGCATTTTGGTGACCCCCTAGGGCTTGAGAGTTAGCAAAGTCCCTGCAACAATATTGGCACTCGTATTTACGGGCATCGGACTCGACTTCCGCTGATCCGGTTGGAGATTTGCTTGAATGATTGGCAGTGCTTTCCACTATGTTGAAGCCAAAGAGCTTCAAGGGTTTTGCATGAAAATCAATATCAGCCATGAAAAAAGATGAGTTAAAAGTTTTAGAATTACAAGGCAGTTTCAAGTAATACTGATGCAAATCATGAATAAGAGCTAACTGGGATTCACGAGCTAAATTTATACAAGGTAATTTACTTGAGAGGGAGTGAAGCCATGTAAGAAAAAGGAGAAGGGTTGGATCTGAAAATTATCCCCAAGATAAGGATCAAGTGAGATTTGCCCAAGAAAATTATTTTTTTTAGGAGTGTTGGAGTTCTTAGATTTCAATTCAAGCCGGATATGATTATATAAATTTATTAGAAGAGACAATTTTAAATCGTAATTTAAAATTTTAATAAAAGTTTTGATAAAAATTAAAAGATATATATTTTATATTTAATATATTGATATAAATTATGATACGATTTAAAATTTTTTATTTTTATATTTATTTAATTAAAAAAATAATTCGTAAAATATCAATAGTCAATTTTAATATCATTTCAATTAATTAAAAAATTAATTAATTTTTATTTTATATATGATAAATATAAAATTATAAATTTACCAATTATTAAATTAAAATTAAAATTAATATTATTTGGATCTCTCACATCATCAAAACTCAATGATGCAGTTGTAATCACTATGTTGTTCACGTTTAATTTCTCAATCGAACATAACAATCATCCATTAAGAAAAATTAGCTTGAGACACAAATTTTAAAGAATGGAAAATTATGAAACCAAGTATTGCGACGGCGGGCCCAGCGTGAGGCGTAGTTGGGAACATGTTTGCGTGATTGAGGTTTGTTTATTAAGGGAAGATCTTTGCGAATCTTACTAACCACCATCAATTGGGGAGGATTAAACAAATCCAAAGTCATCACTTTAACTTCCATGACTTTGAGTCATCATCATTAATTAATTAATTAATCACTTATGGAAATTGTAAATTCTGTATATGATATTAAACCATTCAATAAAACTTAATTTTCGTTTGAATTTGACCACATCTCATTATTGGTGCAATTAAATTCATTACATTATTAATTAAATTTAAATATCAATTTCAAATCAAATCAACATAAATTTTTAATTAAAATTTTTTTTCAATCGTATTTATAATAATTTTAACATAATTAATCTCATTGTTCATTCAAATAAAATTTTAACCATTTTACATTTCATAAATTTCAATTGAAATTCATCTTTCATTTTATAAATCACATTCGTTCATTTCAAAATTCAAACTTAAAATAGTTAAAGATAAAATCTTAATTTTAATAGCTAAAGTGCTCCTCTAAAAGGCCCTTTTTTTTTTTTTTTTAAGCATTTAACAATCGCTTTTTGACTATTAATGAAAAATAATTACTTATTAAGTTTATTATTAATTATTTTTAAATTGTAGTTTTGGAATAAATTTCATCATTTGTTATTGAACACTGACTAAAATCTTATTTGCATTATTAAATTTTAACTTGTTTCAATTAAGTCCTTGAATTCTGTAAATTATATAAAATCTAATCATCCTAATAAATTTCATTAAAAAAAGTGACAAAAAAATAACATGATTGCAATTAAGTTACCACACCAACAATTTTTTTGTGCATACCACCACATAAACATTTTTGGGATAGCAAAAAAATTGAAAAAAAAAATCACCAAAAAAATTCTGGCTAGCTTAATCTTAAATGCTTAGCTTTTACTCCAATACCTTAAAACAATCATAGCTATCATAATTTCAGCAAAATCAATGGTCAAACACAACAAAAATATGTTAAGATGACTATATTTAGTACATTGTATAGAATTCAGTGACTTTATTGAAATAAATTAAAATTTAATGATTCAAATTAGATTGATCAAAATTCAATGACCAATGATAAAAATCTCTAATAAGAATATGAAAAGTATTAACTAATATAGACTTCGAAAAAAAAAAAAAAAGCAATGTTGATATATTGAAGTGAATGAATATATTTTTCCATTTGCTTATCCCAAGATTGATAACACGTTTAATTTGTGAAATAGAATAGATGGGGAAAGGAATTTGTATTCCGTAAGAATAGAAAATAAGAGAAACATAATAGGATATGTATTATAACATTTGATTCATTAGAATGGAATATAAGATGCATTAGTATTAATGCATTTGGTTAATTCAAAGAATATAGATATAATAAGTTTAAAAAACCATATTGCCCTTATAATTTATTATCAAAATTATATTTATTAAAAATAATAAAATACTAATAATAATTTAATATAGTAATTAAATATTAATAATTAGTATTAAATTAATAATATTATATATTAATATTTTAATTAATATTAATTTAATAATTTTAAATATTAATTTAAAAGTATTAACTAATATTTCATAATATTAAATATTAACTCAATAACATTGAGTATTAATTTAATAATATTAAATATTTTAAAATTGTTTTAATAATATTTGAATATTTCATCTTATTTTAATAATATTTTCATTATATTTATTTTATTTTAATAATATTTTAATATTAATTTAATAATATTTTAACATTTTGATATTATTTCAATAAAATTTTATATGAAATATTAATAAAATATTTTAGTATTAAATATTATTTTAATAATATTTTAATATTAAATTTTAAGTGATATTATTTTAAAATAATTTAATTAATTTAATAATATTTTCATATTATTTAAATAATGTTTTATTATTATTTTAATATCATATTAATTCAATAATTCTTTTAATATTTAAAATTGTTCTAATAATACTTATGTATGATTTTAATATTAAATATGAATTATTTTAATAATATTTAATATTAAGTATTAATTTAGGAATATTTTAATATTTAATATAATTTAAATAATATTTAATATTAAGTATTAATTTAAGAATATTTTAATATTATTTATTTATTATAATTTACTTTATTAAAATTAAAATTAATTAATAATATATTAAATATTATAATTAAAATAATAGGAAAAAAATAGAATTGATCAAATATATAAAGACAAAATTGTCCAATAAATATTGTTTTAAATTCTTGAAGAAACAAAAATTACAATTCTTAAAAAATAATAAAAAGATTGTTATTTCTTGTTTTTAAAAAATTAACCTTTAATGGAATAATTTTTTTTTGCTAAAAAATAAACCAAACAATGAAACAAAATAAACATAAAAAAAGGGGAATGGAATTGCAATTTCCCTCTACCAAAAATGCCATGAATCTAAGAAGGAGAATGTGTTGTTTCTAGTGCATCTAGAATTATATATATATATATATATATATATATTTATTTATCCAATGAATGATATTAAACCATTTTTCTATTTTTATAAAAAAATATTAAAATTTTTTTTTTTTAGTTTTATACTATGTAAATGAATCTCCATTCATATATATTTTATATTAATTTCATGCTTTTCTTGTAAAGTTGATTGAAGTAATTAGTTAAATCAAACAAACATGGCCAACTCCATTTATTTAAATCAAATTCAAAACTTAAGGCATTAGCTTTTGTTTACAAGATGACCTATTATAGTTAAAGCCATCAGTTTAGACAAAGATGGATTTAGTCATCATTTTCATTCATTTCTTAATCAATACAATTAGGCGTGCTTAAAACCTTAAACTATAAGAATAATATTAAGCAAGAAATACAGCATATCAATTGGTGAACAAAGTGATGAAACCCTTTGGACGACTATGAAAGCTCATGGATAAACACAAATTAGCCAAAGACATGTGTTAAGAAGCATATTAAACAAGGAAATAATCAATAAGCTAGCTTCATATGCATTAAATAATAATTTATTTTAGGGTAAGAGCTTAGATAAGCCATCTTTGAAAATAGGAGGTACTTGTCTTTCAAGTATTAAATTTGATAAAAATATTAATCAATTTAGAAACTAAGTAGCACAAGCTAATCAATATTTGATTAGCTTAATTGGTAAGATCATTTGTCTTGAAAAATTTTATTTTAGATTTAAATCTTATCAATGACTTATCTTTGAGGAAGGTATTTCTCAACATCATCACCTTAGTCTCAGAGCAATTTTTATGATCTGTCTCTGAATTTTTTTTTTTTTTAAATTACAAACTATATTTTCAATAAGAATTTTACATTGACCTATTCTATCAATGTAAAGCATGATTCAACTCAACCAATCCAAAAAATTTTCCATTTGAATACCCTTTCCAACTTATTGCAAACAAGATCACATCAACAACATATCTCTTAATAGGAGAAGAAAAAAAAATTTTCATGATAAGCCTTGAGAATTGAGATATATTAAGAACCAAACAACAATATAAGCAATTTTATAGGCTGTTTGAAGAACATGAAACATAAAAAATACTTGTCATAAGAAAACACAAAGTCTTATAGTAGCAAAATATTGTTTACTTTTACATCAAATGAACTTCTTCCTTTTTATTTCGAAAAAGCATAAAATTCCTCAGAAGTTTTTCCAACATCTTACTAGACTTCTTAACCAATCTTCTGGCTAACTATTTGACTGAATTCTTCTGAGTTCCCACTCATCCGAACATATACTTCCTTTAATTATATCAAGTAAGGTTCGATGTCGAAAATGAGCCATGTCTTTTTGCGTAAAGGGAAAACAATCACCGAGTGTAAGGCAATCGGCATACTTCATTACAAAGAGGCCGCAATCAACCGAACTATCATACAAAACAAAAACAAAATTGATAGTTAAAAAATGGTTAATGATTGTCGAATGTGAAACCAAAAGCATATATTGAAACGTTAGAAATTTTGGGAAAAAAAATTATTTGCTTACTTCTCTTGAACAGGAATATCAGTTGGCACTTGAAATGACCATTCATTTGCATTATCATAACCCAAGAATGGCAATAGAGATCCTTTAAACCACCCTGAAATTGCTTTCTTTTCATCTTTATTATGCATTTGTGAAAGTCTATTAGAATCTAACCATGACAATTTCTGCATCTTGGTGTCCACATAGAAAAGCACCCAATGATTCAAAAAGCACAATGGTAGAAATATCTACAACCATGAAAAGTGGATCATATAACTATACATAATTCTGAGAATAAGAAAATGCATTAAAAATGCTATTTGTCTTCAAACATAAAAAGCTTACCTTATGGACATCTTTTAGCTCTTCAATCTTAACCCATCTCAATAGCTGGGAATCCGTTCTTTTCTTTTCAATCAAGAAAGTCTGTTGCATGCATGCATAATAGATCAATGTTACTCATGACGAATCATAATATATAATATCAACCACAAAGGTTAGTCCAATTAGTAAGGAGGTAGGCTCCCTTTCCTTGTCAACGAAGGTTCGATACTTGTCAGGAGCGCCTCAAGAGTAAAATCCTAGAGTGCACCCTTAAGATCATCTGGGGATTAGACCCAAGTAAAGCCTAGGGATACCCCTAATCCGTATTACCATAAAGACATGCAATATCAATTTGAATTCATAATATAATCTAATTCATCAGTAGAAGTCCTTACCGCTATACAAGAGTCAATTGAATAGTGCTTCACATATAGATTTGGAACTCTGTTTGCCCTCCTCTTAAGCAATTCAAAGAATGCATTAACAACCTTTAAACATGGCAAAACAATAGTTATTACTTGTTTGCATGTAATTATGATATACTCTCACCAAAAATTAACACTTCCTAGATCATTTGTTTGCAAATACTTACCGAATCATCGATATAGTATTCTTGTCGAGATTCTTTGTCATGAGGGATAATGAGTAAAGGTGCTAACGATTTGCCATCCACATTCATCCCCTTATCTTGTACAACCAAATCTCTTTAAGAAATAAATTTTATAGGTAAGTTGCTATACTCACATTTTATGTCATACTAAAGCTAATAACTTACCCACTCAGCCTAGAACTTTCCCATCTCTTTATTTGTTTTGCTTCATCCTGTGTAAAAGGTGAGACCAAATATGCCTGAATATCCTGTAAAATCATGATCACATACCACAAGAATTACAAACAACGTCTAGATGTATTTTGCTAGTGTTTCTTTTTTTGAATAATATAAATACAAACCTTCTCAGACAATGTTCTGTGCTCTGTCATATTTATTTCTTCATGGCATGTTGTTTCCTCATCAAGCTTGAAAGAAGAGGATGTAACAAATTGACAATACGAATGAACATTACTCGTAAGTAATAGATAACATATTATCTGCAATAAGAATACAAATAACTTAAAATTATCATACAACTACCATCTTGTAGGACGCTTTGTCTGTGGCTTGATTGTTGGTCTCTTCAGCATTATATTTACTATGTTTATGGTTCTCTATCACATAACTTCCTTTCTCCTCCATCTTCCTTTTAGCCTACGATATGAAAACACATAAATGTAGTTCCAACCATACTTCTTTGTTATAATATGAATAAAAACTTTGACCAATCACCACTCATGTACCTACCGTAATTTGTACATTCACATGTTCTGTTTTGCCATCTGCACCAAAAAGTATGAAGGTTAAAACTATTATAGCTAGTTTCAAACAAAATTGTCTTGTTGCAACATTGCAAGTTGTGAGATCTACACTATAAGAGACAAAAAAACCAACCATACACCATTAATTCTACAAACCAATAAGCAATTAACTGAATACTACAACGAAAAAAATTCACAAAAGAAGCATATTTCTAATTCATATGTTATTAATTAAGTCTTACAAAAATATTATGCCAAAGTATATCCAGTCTGAGACAACCTTAATAAGAACCTGGTATGTCAAATTTAAACAGAGTTTATTGTAGAGTTAAAGTCTTTAATTATTTTCATTTATGCATTTCTATAAATTTGGACGTCAGTGGACCCAAGTTAAGCATACTCTATTAAAGTTGTTCATATAAACTTGCATAAAAGTGAGGTAGCTGCTTCAAACAAATTCCCAGGGAAATTTATAAGCTGTAAGGAAGGTGTTTTGAGCTAGTATTAAACATATTTTGCATCTAAAACACATTACACCATTCATAGATTAAGTTATACCAATGCTGAATCTATTACTCAAAACTCCTACATCCTCAAATAGCGAGGTCGCGCCACCTAGAAAAAGAATAACTGAGGGTCCTATTTTCCTAATCATCATGGAACTGACATGAATTCCCCAGGTATGATATTTTTTCAATCAGATGATGCAGGAAAAAAAAATCGAAAATGCCACAAGCAAGATTATCCAAGTTATATGAAATTTTTGTTTGTTTGTTTTTTTTTCTTTAATAAATAGTTGAATACCACTGATAAAGACAGACTTTCTATATAAAAATGTTGAAATGGGGCAGAAATTGCAGTTGTGATTTCTTTTATGCTGCCCATAGGCCATATGTGCTTCTGAAACTGGTTAGGTTAACCATTCAGAATAATTTTTTGCAACTTTTAGCTATTAACAGATAACTTTAAACACGATGGTTACTGTAATTACATGCCAAAGGAAAGAAGTAAAAAAGCATTGCTACTTAAATCTTGCTAGAAGGCTGCAACCTAGCAATTTGAAGGACACAGAAGAATTAGGTTGTCTCTGATGCCAAAACAGATGCCCTGTTTGTGGATATTTCCTATCACTAGAATTCATATCATTCTAGGGAAGATCATGCCAGCTGAGGTATGTCTAAGTATTCTAAGTTGAATCTGAATGTTTAGATGTTGTTTGCTTCAAGCCTCTGCTTATGAAGAAGAGAGGAAAGAGAACAACATTCATCTTCACATTTCCCAGGACCCCACAGCCCCATCCCAAAACCCCGTAATTTGCTGGCCTGGTAAAATTTAATGCTTTTGTCCTATTTTTACAGCCCTCGTTTTATACCCCTTCAATTATAAAGAAAGAACTCGGACAACCCCCAATCATAATTGAGAAAAAGACACTTTGACCCATATGTGAACCCTTAACATGGTTCTGGGTGCAGAAATAAAAATATAAGCAAATATTTTCATTTGAAACTTAAAGGTGAGACTTTATCTTTACACCCTTGAGTCATTGCTCCATTATTAGTTTATGAGAAGATCATAAACAAGTACGTAGGCTACACTTGTTTATGATAATAATAACTGGATTTCCAACTAAAATAGGTAACTGCTATTGCATATTACCTAACATAAATAAATAATACAGTTACTAAAAGTAGAAAAATTGAAAAACATAAGGCATAAACTTAGATGATAGCAAATTTAAATAGATTTAAACTGGACATACTTCTTTTAGGTGTCACTAACCAGTCCTGGCAGCAAATAAAGGCTTCTACGAAATTGGGACCCAAGCCACTATAGTTTAGATTTGTCACCAAAGTGTTGAAAGAAGAATCAAGTGGAACAACTGACACAGGAATTGCTAGGATATCACGAGCCATCCTACCAAGTGTAGGAAACTTTAGCTTATTGATGCGCCACCAACCTAGTACGTCAAAGAGTTCCCCATCAGCAACCAAAGGAAGTAAAGGCTCTTCTAAGTAACAATCAATATCTGACTTCCATGAAGCCACGTCATTAAAATTGCTTGCAGATGCATATCTACTGAAGGACTTCAGCATTGAATCATTAGCACTCTGTGTTGTTGAGCAACTAAAATCACTAAATATGGAAGCAGGTCTTGATATATTGCTCCCTTCATTGGCATATTCATAGTAAACATCCATAAGAAGTTTATAAAATTTGCTCAACTGCATTTTCCTATCACACTGATAAATCTCACCAAATGAAAACTCCACAAATCTGAATTTTAACCGTGGGTCAAGAACAGCTGCAATAGCAAAAATCAAATTATAGGTATTCCAATACTTCTCAAATTTCATCTTCATCAACTTCATACAAGGATAATTGCCTTTTTCCAACTGAAGAAGTTTCTTGTACATATCACAAAGCTTAGGAAAGTACAAATTTGGAGTGAGAGACTGAGCTCCCCCTGAACTACTTAAAGTGTCATAAAAACCCTTCAAAAACCTGTGCATTACTAGTGCCCTGTCCCATTCCTTCATTGATGGGTTTGATCTGAAATTGCCATCATTTTGTTCTAGTTGACAAAACACTTCTCTTGATTCCAAAGCCCAATCAAGCATGTCAAAATTTGAATCTAACCTTAAAGGGCTATCATCCCTTAATTTCCCACCTTGCAACTTCACCTGATTTACTGCATCTTGAAATTTCAATCTCCCAAATGGTGTTTCATTGACATATTCAACCGATTTTCTTATATTTTGAAGTACATCATCTATCTCATATAATCCATCCTGAATGAGAGTGCAATTGATGTAACAACTGTCTGAAGGAAGGGAAATTTGGCCACTGAGACAATTTTCTTTCAAATGTTCAACTATAATGTCATTCAAAGGAAAATCATCCAGAACTATAGAGCATACTTTCTTGCGTATATTCCACTCTGAAACTGATTCCTGAATGATCGTACTAAGAGACTTAGCATCATAGATATAATCCAAAATTTTGAAGGCAAGGATTTTCTTCTTTAATTCCCAATCATCATCAACAAAGTTTGCTATCAAACAGCAATATACATTCTTTCTAAGGTTGTCCTTCAACAATCTAATTGTCAAACTGATATTACAGGCAAGCTGATCAAAATAGTGGCGAAGTTTCTCTTTTTCTTCCTCATAGATACCATATATGTTAGAAAGAATACTTTCTCGTGGTTGAATTTCAAACCTTGGCTGCAAATTATTCAAAAAATTTTTAAAAGATTCATCTTCAGCCATATCCAACACATATGGAAGCTTAATAATTAATTTTTCAAAATCAAGGCGACTCCTCTCTGGATCAAAAATTGGGCTTCCTTCCTTGGCACTTAGAATTGTTAAATCACTACTTTGAGCTGGAAATTTCAGTTGCATGTCCTGATATTCACTTTTCTTAACCGGGCATCTGTCTAAATGATTTTTCAGATGTGTGGTTCCACTCTTGCTTGACCCCGTACAACTCTTATTACAATGTTTACATTTGGCCCACAGTGATCCATTTTCCCAAACCCTATCGAAGTGCTCCCAAACCATAGATTTTCTTTGTTTTGTTCGTGGGAGTATAGAAATATCCCTGTTTGCTTTCACATTCTCAGGGTCAATATCAGGAATAGGCTCAAAAATGTTGTCCTTTTTCTTGACACCCTTTCAGCAAGTAGACAAATCGAATTAGTAGTGCATATTAATGTCGTAATTCGAAAAAAAAATGTACTTGTTAAAGATTCTTGCTAATTGAAACCTCAAGTCCTTTCAAGTACAAGTTAAAATTGTAAGTGCATTTTAAACTTCAAAGTACCTAAAGCTTCAAGTTGCATCACATAAAATTGAATTAAGCATTAATTAACATAATTGATTTATTGACAAACATTTACCAAATGTTGGTAGCTATCCTATCAATAACCTTTTCCCCAATTACAGAAGAGAGAGGGGACTATGGCATGTAATTCCTTCGAAATATATGTTCATAATAATAGCTTCTAAAATGATTTTAGTTTTTAGAGTAACTAATCTTTATTGGCTGTTAATTCAATAATTAGAGGTCAATAAACACCTAGTTTTCAAGTTTCAAAACAATTAGAGGGTTCTGTGGGGAAAATGAAAAATTAGAGCATAAAAATTTAATTAATACAACATTGACATGGAGAAATTAAGAGTAATCAATTGTCACATAGAGTATAGTGATTAAGAAATAAAAAAGGTGCTGGTCACGAGGCCATTGTGTTTCCAAGTGTTTCCAAAGTTCATCATCATTAACTCTTTTGGTTGGGTATGTTAGAGGGACTTGTTCCACCTAGTGATGAAGTATGTTTAGGCACTAATAGAAAGCTTATCATAGATATATCTGGTAGGTTGATATTTCAAATCAATTCCTCCTAAAAAAAATTTGAAGTCATTAGATCCACGAGTGCTAATTTACGACTAAAAAATAATAATGTCAATCAAATATATAAGACGGGTATTTACCTGCTCATGTGGCTGTTGTGTTCCCACTTCACGATCATCCCTCGGTTCAGCAGTATTCAGTAGTCCATTTACGTTTAAATTAAACGAATGACTAATGGTTGAAGCTGGTGGAGTGCTTCTCGTAGGCATTAACACTTGTGTCACTGCCGGAGTGCTTAAAATGGCTTCTTGAAGGAAATCAGTTCCACCAACAAGCAACGGACCAGTAGCTGGAGCTGGTGGAGAGCTTGCCATTGGCATTGCCACTTGTGTCACTACCGGAGTGTTTGAAATGGCTTCTTGCGGTAAACCGACTCCAATACTATCTTCTTGCAAGAGACTGACTCCAGTACCAACTAAATTACCAATAGTTGGAGCTGGTGGAGAGCTTCTCACAGGCATTGTCATTTGTGGAATGTTTGAAATGGTTGCTTCCCCAAAACCAAGTCCAGTACCATGAACTCTGGGTGTTACAAAAGTTTTCTTCACATTTTTCAAGTAAAAAAAGATACGGTCCTCCAACAACTTTTGTTCCTCAAAATTCTTCGTAGAGGAAGGAAGATAGAATTCTAGTACACAACTATCGCCACCAACAAAATTGTTCAGTAGATTGATTGCAACAACATCTCGATAACCAAATTTGCTTGCAGCATTGGCAAATGGATACTCAAGCATATCAAACTTTCTAATATCTGAAACAAAAAGGCTCTCATTTAATTGAAGTACTTTCCCTGCAATAGCTTGCCCTTCTAGAAACAGATGCGGCTGTCGTACACAAATCTCCATGAACTCCTTGGATGCACAATTATTATTAACATAACAAGCAGTACTTTGGATGGAAAAAGTATGTTTCTTCTGTAGATCTGGCGTGATTTCATTTTGGACGTGCTTTACATTAGCCCATAATGTCCATGTTAAAGCCAATGGCAACTCATATCTCAAACATATATCTTCGGATAGGTCATATATCTCAGCTAAAGCAGCAATCCGGTTCAATGAAAAACCCTGATAAAAATGAATTGTCAAAAATGTAATTTAGAAGTACATACTACCTTTTAAATAAACACTTTCCCAGATCTTGAAATATGCAATTTGTAAATTTCTTTATGCATGGCCTCCCTCTGTGGGATATTCACACTAATAATGTAAATCTTGGAGCAGTTTGAGACTTTCAGTCCTAGCAAAAATAATATAAGAAATGCTCAAAATGTGCAACCTCTAAGCAGATTTTGAACACCACAAATTTTTTTGTGGGAAAGAATGAAGTGAACTCATTACTTGGTGCCCACCAAATTTTCTCATCCCTCTTTTTTAATTCTCTGAACATGATGCGTATTAATAATACTAATTCAAATTGGAAGTATTGAACCTTAGACTTTTATTCAAACTCTCATCTCCATCTACTTAAGCTAAATTTAGGTAACTTATACTGTACTTTTATGTAATCTTACGTCTTCTCTTAGTACCAGACAAACTAGGACTATGTCTATTCCTTTTATCAATAAACCTTTTCTTTCTTCTTTTAATGTCAGAGTCAGAGAGACTAAAATGACTTGAATCTAAAAATACTCAAGTCTCCATTCCTAACCACTAAAGAAATTAGAGGTGGCTTATTGCATGTTTATGAAAATCTTATGTTTTTTGGGACTAGAAAGAATCTGAAAAAGGCTTTTGCCCAAGTTAACCACAATTTTCCTTTTCATCGAAAGGTTTCTCATAAAATACTTTTTGCTAAGAAAATATTTTCTCTAGAACGTGCAAAGCCTCATATGACTCGATCCTAATTTATTTTGCTTCAATAATATTTAATAACAAGAGTTAAATTCTGCTTTCTATATTAACGTGAATGCAAAAAATCTAAAGATAAACTATGTGTGAAGCATAATAAAGCAATGTTCATGGAATATTTTGTTTCATTATTTTTCAGCAAATAATCACAAAAGTTGAAGAACAATCACGAGATAATTGTATTACGTATTATAGGTGACATACATGCACACAGAATCTTCCGTTCTTTTTTTGGTATAATGTACGCAGAATACCAGCAAAGGGTTCTTTGCCATCAGGAGAAGAAAATGAGAAGAAAAGAACAGGATGGAAATCGCAGTAATAAAGTACACTCATTTTCTGATAATGATAGTCCTGTCTCTGTCTTTATATTTCTAACTTTGGCTAAAACACTAAAAAAGCTACTAAACTATTCACTTTTCTTAAATAAGCCTTTTTAATTTGTATTTAAATAAGTCTTTATTTAAAATAAAAAATTGATTTATGTTAGGGAATTATTTAGGTACAAATTAAAGGTTAAAGGATTATTTGGATACCAATTAAAAGCTAAGGATTTAGTTGAATGCAAATTAAAAGTTAAGAACTTATTTAGATGTAATAAAAATATAAAGACTTACCTAAAAAAAGTAGTAAAGTTCAAAGACATTTTTGTTATTTTAGCCTCCAACTTTTCAATTATCAATATAGAAGAAAAAACATATTTCAACTTTGAATCTAACTATGAATTATAATGTAATTAAAAAAATGTTACTAGTTATGTAAGATCAAATCAAATTGAAAATTTAAGAGTAATTCTTGTTTAGGAGATTGTGAGAGAAAAAGATAATACCTCAGGAAAAACTTCAACAGTTGGGAATAGACCCTCGTCTGCAAAATTTTGATGGGAATCTGATATGGAAATTAATAAATTAGAGAAAAAAGATCAGCAATCTGAACAACTATAAAGCAAATTAGAAAGGCTTTATTTTCAAAACTAAACTTCATTACATTTCTACTTTGGAATTTAGAATTCAAGCTTATGATGTTTAAAACGAGCTTATTTAACTTAATAAACGAATGCAAACAAGCTTAATCGAGCTCCTTCACGAACTATTCAACAATCTTGGTTCATTTACGGTCTTAGTTGCATTGCATCTTTTCAATCACAGAGAAGATATTAATAAAAAAAAAAAAGGGAAACGACACCTTGAACAGAGTTTGAGCTGAAGTTATCCATCGACTTTGTGAATTTCCACACCGATATGACAACCGGTGGCGATTCCTCCAAATTAACAATCAAACACCCATTTTCCTCTTGGACATGGAGGCCAAATAACCCTGGCTTCTGGAGTGGAAATAGAAGAAACCCAGCCCTTTGCAGGCGGGATCCCCAAAACTGAGCCACAGTCTCGTGTGGATCCATTACGACCATCCCTTCACATCCGACACTGCTACAAATCCCTTGCCTATGATAGTCCAAAAGATCGCATGAACTGTTAGAAATTTTACCAAAAATGCAGGAGTAAGATTCAAATGAGCGCTCCAAGCGTTCGATGAAATTGAAGTCATTATCGCTAGCACTCTGTTCAACAATAATCACATTATCTGGCTTTATCTGCCTCAATCTTAACAACTCTCGCTCCATTGATCCTGACTCTGCAAGCAAACGGTGGAGTTTATATCTATAGCTGATGACCACAGCCTCATCCTCTGCTCTTCTGAATTCAAAAGACTCATCCAAATCACCCAAACTGTTGGCCTTAAACACTTGAAACTCCAACGTAACATTTACAAGCTTGGCTCTACAAGTGAGATTCCGACCTACCCCTCCGACGTCTATTGCATTTTTCAGCAACGGCGAGACTATAACACTTAAACGAAATGATCGGGGAAGGATGGCTTGCATTAAAACGGAGAACAGGTCACAATACCTGGCATCAACATCTGGTAACAACCAGTCACCATAACAGGTACCAATATCTGGTTGCAACATGGACAAGAAGTCAATGATGTGGACTTGCCTCTTTCCCCTTGTAGCAGTGCCGGTGACAAGTTGTAAAGTTCTGTAAAAGTTGGATCCAGGCATGAAGGAAGTTGGATAGGGAATGGTAGGACGCAGTCCATAAGCTCGGCGAACCAGAGCTTCAGCGAAGTATTTGATAAGCTTGCTTTTGTTTTCGTCGGTTTCCATGACAGCAAGATCCCATATACACGCCATGTAATGATCAGCAAGAATCAGGTTCCCATCTTGAAAAGCTTGAGCGCAGGCTTTTGATACTTGCAACACCCAAGAGCCCATCACTCTAAGCACTCGAAACTGAAAAGTGAAATTGGATTATGATTTATTCATAGAAAGTAGTCACCAATAAGACATATATTTGTACTTTTTCTTGTGAATGTTTGGTCAGTATTGGCGGCTTTTCTGTCACCAACACTGGCCCCCTACATAGTCAACGCTTAACTCACACGAATAAGGATTTGAAACTAGAGAGACAAACACTGCTACTTTGGGTTCGGCTTATTCGATAATTCAAAACTTGAAATTTGATTATTGCGTTTATTTTTTATATTCAAATTGAATTTTAATTTAATTGATCCGATTGAATTTAGCTTAATAGATTGACTAAGTTTAAACAAATTTAAATATTTAAATTAAGTATTATATTTTTTATATTTATTTATATATTAAATATATTAAAAAATAAAATTTTAATTAAGATTTAATTTAATATTGTGGTTACGATTAAAAAAAAATATTGATTTTAAAAAAATTACGTTTAAAAAGTATTGTAAAAAATTATCGTGAAAGTTATGATTTAAGATTTTTAAATGTTTAACATTATTGTAAAAAAAATTATTGTGCAAAATAAAATGTTTACAAAAAATCTTGAAAAGGAAAAAATAGGTTTTATTTTCTCAAAAATAAATAATTTAGTAGGTATTTAGTTATTTTTATTTCAAATCATAAGTTTTAAACCACATCTGCACCCCCTAATTAGTTTTTTCAGTTGGTTCATTTTTAGTTGTTCAAAAATACTTTTAATAAAAATTATACTATATTTAATATTAATTTTACATTCAAAAGCTGTATTTTACAACCAAACATAATCCTATATGAGTTTTAAGTTTAATTAGATTTCCATTGAACTACATAAATTTAATTTAATTCATCGCTCAAGTAACTTGAGCGATTAAATTCAATTTGACAATAAATGATACGAACTCATATATATTTTTTTCTTTTTAAAATCCAACTCAAATAAATTAAAAGTAGTTAAATTTATTTACACTTTTATTAAAGATGAGCTAAATTTGCATTCTCATGTTTATTCATCCTATGTTGCGTTGCTTATCATCATAGTTATAGTCATAGTGAAGATTATAATACTAGCTAGTTCTTTTTACCATTTGATTTTTTATTTTTTTTCCTAACATTTTTTTTCTTATTTTCAATTTTAAAAACTTTTCTCTAGCCCTTGCTTCTTGCAATTGTTTCTCCATCATTCTTCTTGTGTTCATGGCCAATCTGTGGTCATATTTCAACATAGATATAAAAATCATGATCCATATTTTGTATTTTAGGTTGGCAACTTATGCAATCTTTATATACTTTCTTTAATTATTATGTGTAAGGTATCAACCAATATAACTTTGTTAAAGTAGAATGAAAAAAAAAAACAAAAGAATCTTTTTGCAAGAAACTTTCAAGAAGCTTTCTTAAAGATAATAATTTCCTTAAAATATGCAAATCATTACTAAAAATGTTTTCCCCAAGATATAATGCCCAAATGAAAAAGAAAATTATTGCATTTCATCTTTTCTTTGAATACACATGAACCATGAAAAAAAAAAAGTGTAGGAAGATAAATTTTGTTTTTGATCTTTAAAAATTTGAAAAGTTGTAAGATTGTTTGAAAAATGAGTGGGTAGAAAGTATATATAAGCCCCAAAATGTGTCTCAAATAACTCTCCACGAATAAGCATTATTTGAATGAAGTGATACAACTATTGGAATGAAAATGCATGTTAAATAGACTTGGTTTTTTATTTTCCAACACGATTAGTTAATTGCCTTAGGCTTTTTCTTCATCTAGAATGTGGGCATTTGGATGTTCAAATAAAATATTCAAATGCTTGCTTTTTTATTTTCAAAATTGTAGTTATGAGATAGAGCAGTCAATTGCTTTTCAAAAGGAGTCGACTTATTTCTTAGATAGAATGCAAAAATTCGAATGCTTTCTTTTGAAAATTCAATTTCTCATTTATTGGGTTAGGTAGTTGATTACCCGTTAATTGCAGTTGATTGCTTTTCTAAATAGAATGTTCCAAATCATGAATAGTTACTAGGACAGTCAATTGTTAGGACAATCAACTACTCTTTTTTTACTTTATTCCAATGATTTTCCATACTTCCAAAACATCATTTTTTTTTTCAATACACATACATATTAAATGATTGTAAAACAATATTTTCACTTTAATAATCTTAAAAAAAACACTTCTTTGGTAATTTATACAATACCATATTTCATGTTTCTTTCTATATTCACACAAGCAAAGATTTAATATCTACACAAAACTATTGAAAGGCCCATATTTTAGCTTTTTTCAAATCATTAATTCTATTCTTTTTCCTTAATGTGGTGTTTTTAAGAGTTTTGTCAGTTCTTGGTTGCGAATACGCATAGTAATTAGAGAGTTGATAATTGGATATCTAACATTATCTAACCCACTTGTACTAAGTTCGAATATCCTATAATTGGATAATTATTGAGTTCAATAGGAAGTTTACTACTTGTGTCGGTTTGTATTTGGGATTAGCAACATATGCAATCTTTATATACTTATTAAATTATTGTGTGTGAGGGTATCAACCAATGTATTGTGTGTTTTGAAAATCCCAACCTGCATATGATCACAGGTTTTTTTTTTCTTTTTTTTTATCTCCATTTATTTTATTAATTAATTAATTATTAATTATTTTTTTGAAAAGAATAAAGAAAAAGAAAATTTTGGTAATATTATTTATGATGTTTTTATTTATGATTTTTAATTGCATGATAATATATATATTATGGCATAATTATATCATTATTTTTTTCTTTTTTTGCATGATATATTATTATTGCACGATATAATATTATTTTGCGAGATAATTTTTATTTATTTTAATTTTTTTCTTTCGAGTTAAAAAAATAAGAGTTTTCAAAAATATTTTTTAATCATACCAAACTATTGAAATATTTGCATATGAAATTAAATCTTATCAAACTATTAGAAGATTTAATACATTTTTTAAAAATGATTTTCAAATAAAATCTCATCAAACTATTGGGAGATTTGCATTAAAGTAAATTTTACTAAATTATTGGAGGATTTTACTAATTATTTTTTAACAAAATTAAATGAATCAAATGATAGAGCCTTTTCAAAGTGAAACACTAATATTTATGAATACTTTTGAGGTGATAGAATTATCTTAAATTACTATCAAACTATTGGAGTATTTTTAAGATCAATTCTCAATATCAAATATTTTGGTATATCATAAATATGGTTAAGGCTTGTATAATTTGAAATCAAATTGGTACTATTCTTTGGATGGGCGCTGTGAGGGTACTATAACCTTTTTCATGTGTAACCATACTCCCAAATCTAAAATTTGATTTCATAGATTATAATATATTATTTAAAGGTATCTAAGTCAATCATAAGACTCCTCTCTAAATGGGTTAGATTCTGTCAGGTGACCAATCACACCTAATTAAAAAAAAATTGATAACGACTACTTTTAGTCTATGTCTAACTATATGTCCACGAATCTACATGTTATAATAGTTTGACGATTTCACTAGGGATATCGAGAGTTAGACTAGTAAATGATTTCTTATTATCCAAGACCAACTTAATAAGTTTAAGAAAAATTTTTTTTCTTTTCTTGTCTATGTTTTATTTATTTATTTATGTATTATTATTTGTCATACTTGTCATTCATTTGCATTTGCATAATATGGACTTTATACTTGAGTTATGTCCTTTATGAGGGAGTAAAGTACCTATGCCTTTGTGAGATTTTATGTTTTCACATGGGTTAGCGAAATACTCCCATTTAAATTGAACTCTTTTTGCTTGTAACCTATAATGGGCAAAGATTTGGGTACCTTACTAGTCTATAATGGACAATGATGTAAAGAACGATTTGAGAACCTTTTAGAAGTGATCCAAGGTACATATAGATAGCTTTATAAGCTTAACCTGTAGTAGAGCCCTATTTTTTTTACCTTTTAGATTGAATCCAAAATTTAGGATCATGTTGTTGTTGTGTTATATTTGCTTTATTATGTTTACTCTTTATTGTATATTGATAATTAACCAATTTCTTTGTCTTTCTTTTCTTACATATTCATAAACATATATATAGATTGCATATTATTCATGCTTTAAAGATATCTTCAACAAAAGCTTTCATGAAACCCACAGAACCTCAAGTTTGTGCCTTGTCTGTGTTTTTCAAATATGAGTCACCTATTGATGTCAATATGGAGTTAGAAAAGAGACAATGAGAAGAATGAGATTGTTTACCATCCGACTATGTCTCTACTTTGCCTAAGAAAGTTCGATTGCTTCTTAAACAAAACAATTTGAAAGACCAGTCAAACATATAGCATAACATAGTTCCTTCAAAGTAGCAAGCTTTTTGTCAGAAGTTTGGGCATGTTGCACATTTATTATTAGGAAAAATTAAAAATTCACTCATTAAGGCTATGGTACAATTTTGGGATCATTCTTATCATTGTTTCATGTTTAATGAAGTTGATTTGGTACCAACTATAGAGGAATATTTGATTTTGGTGGGTATCTAACTCTAATATCTAAATAGTGTATATGTGAAGAAACAGAAGCCAGGATATCATAAAAAATTAGCTCATATTTTAGGGATAGAAAAAGAGCTCATAAATTCACAAGTCTAAGAAAAAAAAAAAGGGCATAAAGGTATTCTATGGGAATTTTTTGAGATTTCATTATTAAACATCTTGATAATGACCAAGGAATGAATGTGTTTACTTTGGCAATATATGGGATGGTGATCTTTCCCAAAGTCTTAGGCTTTATTGAGTTAAAAATGGTGGATTTGTTTGAGCAAATTGAAAGAAAATGTAATCTTTTATTGGTGATATGGGCATAAACTATCAAATCATTGAATTTTTGTAGACAGAATGATAAAGCACGTTTTTTAGGTTACACACCACTATTTTATTTGTGGATGAAGAGGCATTTTGAATCAAGAAGAGTACTTTTTCCAAACTCTATCTCTATAATCAAAATCTAGTTAAGAAATTTTGTGAGAGTGAATGGCCAGAAGTGAAGACCAAGAAAGAATGAGAGTATTTACTACAGAAGCTCATAACTTATTAGGTGAAATGGTTAGTTTCATAGATGAATTAAGAACCCATGTTGTATCAATGTGGAATTGAGATAAGAGTTTCACTTTTTTAGGCTTATGAGGGTTAACAAGTTATGCACCATTGATGGTGAAAAAATGGTATAAAGCTGAACAGTTTATTCCTATGACACAAAGGTTTAACCAATTTGACTAGGGAACCTAAAACATTTTAGAAGATTGACAACATGATCAAGGCTTGAAAGAAGCCCAAAAGAGCGAGTCTTAGATCATTTACTGATAAAGTCATTTATGGATATTTTGTGTGGACAGCCAAAGGGGTAAGGAGGTTATGTCTACACTTAAGGTTTATTGCTAGTCAGTGAATCAGAAGTTGGATAAGGTACATAAAAAGTTAGAATTTGCAAAGAAAGAATTTGAAGTTAAGAAAGATAAAATGAAATAAAAGATTCTAAGGTTTTAAGAAAAGAGGAAGCAATGGAAAGATAAAGCAAAAAAGTTAAAAGTTTGAGTCCACAAGATCTTCGAAGACCATGATACGATAGTTAAGGATTTGGTTGAACTTTATCAATAAGATAAGAGATTAAAAAATGAAAGTAAAGCTCAAAAGGTTGTTAGAGAGCGTGACAACACCCTTAAAGAATTGATAGACTACAGTAAGAGTATAAAAGACTACACATCGAAGTGAAGAGCAAAGAAATAAACATCACTGATTTGACTTGTGAGAGTGAAAAATAAAAAAAAAATGTTCCTAAATGGAAAATGATTATGTTGAGGCTCAACAAGAAAATAAAATGCTTAAAAGGCATATCTAGACACTAAAGCAGAAATTGAATGAGTAAGATGATCATATCATGGCACTCACAAAGGAGTATAGAGAGTTATCCTACCAAGTATGGTTTGACAAAAAAGAAAGGTTAGAAAGGTAAAGGTACATAAAGGTTAAGAAGGTAAAGGTACATAAAGATCTTATAAGATAAGTAAGGCAATGATTAAGGCACGAAAAATGGTGGAAGAAGCTGAAACATTGAAAACTTTGGTCACACTAGCAAGAGAGCATGGGCAATAATTGTTGAACTTCATTGAAGAAGCAATAGATCAATAGGAGTAATTAAGTGCTTTTACAAGTGGAGAATATTAGACTTGATGTAAAACAAACTTTCTATGAAATAAATAGAAGTTCACTTTTGTTGAAATTGTAAAAGGGTAAATATTTTTCTTTCTTTTTTTTCCATACATTGCACGCATCCATTCATAATTAATTCTTAATATGTTAGTTTATAATAAGATCACTAATTTTAGATTATGATACATAAAGTTCAAAGATAGCTTAACATCAATATAACACCAGGCCTTAAGCTAAAAAAATAGAACAAGATAATACGGGCTGTGTTGAGAAGTTGAAAAAAGCTCAAGAAAAAATCAAAGGAGAATTGAGCAAGATCCTTAAAGCTTTAGGTATGCTAAACAAAAGAGAAGCAGTTAGGGATGGCATCGGGTCGGGTTCGGGGCGGGTTTTGCTCGCCCCGAACCCGACCCGATTTTTTGATCATCAAACTCGACCCCGACCCGACCCGACAATATGTAAACCATACTCGATCCGATCCGACCCGACCCAAAATTAATAAAATATTATTTTTTAAAATATAAAATATTATTTTTTAAATATAAATATTTAAAAATATTATTATATAAATATATATATAAATAAATAATTAATTAATTAATTAAAAAATAATTTTTTAATAATGTCGGGTCGGGTAGGGTCGGGTTTTAGGCATACCCGAACCTGACCCGACCTCGACCCGAAACCCGAAATTCAAAAAAAAAAACCCGACCCTATAGGGTCGGGTCGGGCCAAAACCCGTCGGGGACGGGCTTGATTGCCGTCCCTAGAAGCAGTAGAGGAAGAAAATTTACATAAAGTCACTGACCCACTATATTTTCCAAGTTATGGCTCGTACTAGGCCCAATCCACTCAAATCTTTTTGCCACAACAATTTGCATTCCTAAGTTATAATAATTTAGGAATGCCATTTGCGCCCAGTCAAGAAAAAGTTTAAAATTACATTAATCCTACCTTCATTGAAAAAGTAGTTAAACCGATCCAAGTTCTTAATCTAGATGAATAAAAAAAAATATTGAAGTTGAAGGTGGCTAAAAACCATAAAGCTGATTATGTGATGAATATGCTTGAGAAAAGTTTACGAGCTACAAAAGGCATTAATTTTTATGGGTCTATGGATGCCGTTAGGCTTTGTCTGATACCAGATATGATGATACCCCCAAAGTTTAAAGTACCAGAGTTTAAAAAGTATAATGGCACCAAATGCCTCATCACCCACATTATAATGTACTGTCACAAAATGACAGTCCATATCAGTAACAAGAAACTACTAATGTATGCATTTTAAGACAATCTAAGAGGGTTTATTATAAGATAGTATATCCAGTTGAATAAGATCTATATTCAAATATAGAAAGACTTGACTGGCTGATTCATTAATCAATACTATCATATTATAGATATGGCTCTTGATCATCTTTTTTTTGTAGGATATGAAATGGAAGGCAACTGAGTCTTTTAAGGAGTATACTTAGAGATGGCGAGATATGGCTACTTAGGTCTAGCCACCATTGATAGAAAAGAAATAATGGTTTTATTTGTGAGTACTCTAAAGTCACCTAAAAATGATAGAAAATACGATTAAAAACTTTTCAATATGGTGATCTCAAGTGAGATCATTGAAAGTACTATTAAAATGACAAATTTGAAAGAGAAGAATCCTCAGCAGCTAAAAGAGTGCCCAAGAAAAAGGAAAGTAAAACTCAAGCTATGAGTTTCGAAAAGTAACAATTCAAAAATTACACCCTTTATCCATAACCTATCTACCCTACATACTATCCCACCATAAACAATGCTTCAACTTTCTTATACCAATCAATGCCACAATATGCTTATCCACCCCCTTATCAACCATCATTTTGACCATCTACCAATACTTACCACAATATTACTACTTCTACAGTAAGATCATTTATGTGTTCATCCAACTAAACAAGTGGTCTTAGGGAACAACATAATAAAAAGAAGCTTATTTTTTATCCCATTCCTATGACCTATACGAAGTTGTATCGAAACTTTACAATAATCATTTAATTCCTCATTTCCATATAAAACTACTTGAACCTCCTTATCTCAAGTTGTATGATCCCGCTACTTATTATAATAATCATTATAAAATCTTAGGTCATTCTATAAAAAATTACACCATTTTCAAATACAAGGTGCAAGGTCTAATTAGAGAGGGGCTAGTTAATTTTGATACTAGTGAAAAAATAACACCTAATGTTAGTGGCAATCTATTGTCAAATCATGTAGTCAACGCTTTAAATGAAGATAAAAAACACATGAAAAGAAGAGTATAAAAGATCAAGATGCCATTCAATTAGTTGTATAATGCTTTATATGAGGCTGAAATGGTATAACCAATGGACCCAAGCATCTATCATAGAAGATGCATTCCAAATCAGAAGTGCAAATACCATAGTAAGGCTTCAAGTCATTTTATTGAGACCCACAAGCAATTTCATAAAAAAGTACAAAAATTGATATATTCATACCAAATTGAGACATACGAGAGAGGAAAAGCCTTAAAAGTTACAGTAATTTCTATGATTGATAAGTCAAAATAAGTGCCAAAATTGATAACTATATATTACAATGAGAAGCGAAAATCAATCATAGACAAACTTATTTCAAAGTCAGTGACTTTTAAGGTCTTGAGTCTATTCCTTACGAGAATTAGAAGGCTATACAGTGAAGGTATGGCTATGAAATGATAGTCTAAAGGCAAAAAAAGATGGCGTCCAAGCTAGATGCCACTAACATAACTAATGTAGGGAGCATAACTAGAAGTAAAAGGTGTTACACTCTAAAGATACTAAAAAAGATAAGAAAAAAAAAGGCAATAGTAATTGAAAAATAGGTTGAACTAGAGCTAACTCTAGAAAAAGACAGTCTAAAGCATGCGTCTGAGAAAGAAGCTTGTGAGCAGGGATTTAAATAGCGGTCGCAGTCACGTTTTCGGTTGCGTAACATTTGTCGCGTTTTCGGATATAACGGAGATAATTGCGATCACTGCGGTCATCACGGTCGTGAATTTTTTTTTTTTTGCACAATTTATTATAAAATGTAATAATTATAATTATAATTATAAAAACTCTTATTCAATGATTTTAAAAATAGTTTATGACACTCTATGTTTTTTATTTTCTAAAAAAATTATTCACAATTTTATTTAGATTATAAAAAGCATTCATATTTGATTTATCCATAAAATTTTTTTTAGCCAAGTTCATATTCAATATTAATTCTAGACAAATCAAATATTAACAAAATATAATATGTTAAATACCAAGCATTTAATTTAATAAAATTACAAACTTAAAAATATAATAATTTCAAATTCCATCAACTACAATTATTGATACATATTTCAAATTTACCACATGGTAGAATGACAAGGAGGATCAGATTCTCTATCTTCACTTTGAGAGCTAAGTTGACTCCATCTCCATCCCTGAGACCTTTGTTCTTGATACATTTGAGGTGGAGGATATATTTGAGGATGATATATTTGTGGTAGAGGGTACATTTGTGGTAACTGATACATTTGAGGTGAAGGATATATTTGAGGAGGTGGAGGATACATTTGAGGTGGATAATAACCATATAGAGGTGGATAACCATGAGGAGGTTGAAAATTATGTTGTTCTGGTGGATAGTAATGTCTTTGAGTACTAGCAGATGATTCACTATACTCAAAGTTACTAGAATTTGGTCTCTCACCTGAAGATGAAGAACCTCTAGAAATTTCATAGTGGTGCTTCTTTGCTTTTCCTTTTGATCGAGCTGTACGTGCACTTTGACCCTCACTAGATTCAGCAAATGGATTTTCTCCGTATTCTGCCATATTAATAAAAAATCCACCAGTAGCAGCAAGCCCAAATTCTTTTCCAAATGGGCTGTAAGGTCGATTCGCATCCATATTATCACCAAAATTCGCACCATCACCATCCACATCTCCATCACCATCATCATCTGGACTTAAACCACCACCATCATCACTCTGACTTGGTGTTGGACTTGAACTTGAATGAGATACATTCCTTTCTTGAGATTGACGTGATCGTTCAACATTCATTTCATTATCAAAATTATCTGCAGGTAACCAATCAGAGTTTTGACCATCTAATAGAGGATTTTCTTTCTCTTGCAGCCATTCTGTTAGTGGATCATCATCTTCAAAAATATGGTCAAGGCTAATAGGATTAAAACTATTATTTATTTCATCAATGCTCATTCTTTTTTGATGTCTCATCCTCAACCTCATGTTATAATAGGTATATACAAGTTTCTGGAGTCTTGCAAACTTCAATCTGTTTCTTGCTTTGGTGTGAATATAGCTAAATGTGCTCCAATTACGTTCACAATTTGATGCAGATGTTGTTTGACTAAGCACTTTGATTGCTAGTTTTTGTAATTCAGGAACACAAGTGCCATATATCATCCACCACTCAGCTGTATAAAATTATTTAAATTAAATTTCAATGGGCTATACAATTAAATAATATAAATAAATTATAATTATTTAACTTACTATTTACCTGGATTCATTTGCTTCCAAGCTCTTTGTGCTTGTGGACTACCAAATGTTTCATGCTTGTCTCGAAATAATAACAACTACATCATTGAAAATACAATAATAAATGAATAAATAAAAAATAATTTAATTTTTAATACATAAAACAAATGTTAAAGTTATAAAATAGTATTAAATACTAACCTGATTAATCATTCTGATTTAAGTATCTATCGAAGGTTCTAATCTTTCAATAACTGCTTTTATACCTTCTAATGTTTCCTTAAATACATTTGCAAAATGTTCCACTCCAAATTGAAATTGTGGATTTAGATAGTAACCTAAACATAATTTATAACAATATTATATTAAAGGAATAAAAAATAAATATATAAGCAATTTAAGTATAAAAAATAAACATATTTTTTAAATACCATCTATATTCTTGGTTTACTTACCAGCTGAATGCAAGTCAGAGTGCATGAAACTCCATCTATTGTCAATAATCTTTTCATATTCAGCAGAATAACGACAAGTTTGTTGAATTGCTTGTTTAGCTCTATCCACAGCCTCGTAAATAAAGCCCATTGTTGGTTTTTCATCACCATCCACAAGGCGCAACACTTTTACCAAAGGCTCATAAACTTTTATTATATTACCTGCTTTTTTCCAAAAATCTTTTCCCAAAATGATTTTTTTGACTTCATAAGCAGGTCCTGATTTTTGTTGTCCCCATTTTGAATCTTTAAATTCCTATATATTCATCAATAAATTTTTAGAGTAATATATTTTAAATTAATATTTTAAAACAATAATATTATAAAAATATGCTAGATTTAAATAATTATACTAATTACTAAGTACTAACCTTTGAATTGAACATCTCTCTCAAACTTTGCTTTTGCCTTATTATTTCTTCTAATTGTATGAAATGAGTGGCAAATCGGGTAAGAGCAGGACGAAGTATTTGCTTCCCTTGTGTATATTTCTTCATAAATTAATAGTCCAAATGTGATTGTATAAAAAACAAGTCACTTTCTTTACATCATCCAAAACTTTTGCCACATTTTTTTTCCTCCCAATATCTTCAAGGCACAAGTCCAAACAATGAGCTGAACATGCTGTCCAATACAAATGTTTTCTCTTCTCCATTAGTCTTTTTCCTGCGGCCTTAAGTGCTGCCTCATTATCAGTGACTATTTGAACAATGTATTTTTCTCCAATTTCTTCCACAACTTCATCTAATAATCTGTAGTAAAAGTTTGTATCTCTACTACGAACACTTGAGACATTTATAGATTTCCAAAAAATAGTCCCTTTACTACAGTAAACAAGAAAATTAATGATATGCATTTGATTCAAACTATTGGTCCAACCATCACACATCAAAGTGACACCCAATTCATTCCAATAAGCTTTTAATCCATTAACCCATTCATGAACTTGTTGATACTCAGACTCTAAATACACATCTGAGACCTCATAAGGTGTTGGAAGTCTTACATGTTGGCCAACTTCTGCTGCCACAGAAATCAAATTATGCAACCATGGGGAATTTGCTAATTGAAAAGAAAGTCGATCATATATCAAAAATTTTGATACTGATTCACCCATTTTTCTTTTTAATGTCTTTAGAAATGAATCACTTACTTTTGGTTGTCTTGAACTTTTATTTCTAACCAATTCAGGAACAGCTCCCCTTAATGAAAATTCAGACTCATTTGGAGTTCTTGTTCTTTCTTCAAAATATTCAGCAACTGAACCATGAGAGCTTCGTCCTTCTTCATATATGTTACTCTAACCACTAGTTCTTTGTCTGAATTCTTGTCTTCTGTGCCACTCATGTTGTGATTGGATATTATCTCGCACGGCTTGTCTAGTAGCAATGTCTTCATCAATAAATCCTTCATAATCATCTTCCCCTCTTAACTGTGATAAAAATTCATTTTTTCTTCTTTTGTTGTCAGCCTTTTTTTATTTGCTTTCTTGAAGGAGTTTCATCATACTTTCTCTTACTATACCTATTAATAATATAGTTTTAAAAAAAAAAAAAATTAGTTGCACATGCTTATGTAATTTTATAATTTTTATTAAGAAATTAACAATAATATTTTCAAAGAAATTAAAAAAACATAACATACCAGTAACGTTGGGGCATGGTGCAACATTACCGGTTTTATGAGCAATGTGTACTTTGAAACGTGTTATTCCTCCTTTTACAACTTTATCACAAAGTTTACATGAAACATTTCCTCTTGTATTTGGCACAGGTATTCCAAAATGCCAACCTATATCATCACTTGGCGCGTCCTCTACTCCTTTACTCGGGAACTCTTCACGTGGTGGCATACTTACTATTTTGTATAAAAACAAAATAAACTTATATTTAGAAATATTAATATTACTTATTACATCATTAAAAATTGATTTTAGGCTAAATTTTTTAATTTTTAGTTTTTAATCTTAAGAATATTATTAAATAACTTAATCTTTTAGATGCACTAATTGATATTAATTTTTTTATCACAAATAACTTCAAATAATTATATAATAAATACAATCTTCAATAATTACACAAAAATAATAAGAATTAATCTAATATTAAAAGAATTGACAACGATATAAATATCAAAACAACAAAAAAAATTATTAAATTTCATATACAAAATTATAAATTAATATCTAACACAATCAAAATATAATATTTAATTTTAATTAATTTTTGTCTAACTTATATAAAAAATTTATCAATAATTTTCATCTACAATCTCTATGTATATCATATTAAATTATTAATCTTTTATTTTTTTTAATTATAAATCTTCAAACCCTCTAATTAGATTTTATCTAAAAAAAATTTCAAAAATTAAAAGTTTTCAAACTTATATTTTAATAAAATTTTCAAACCTATATTTTTTATTTTTTAGTTTTTAATCTTAATAAGAATAATAGATCATAAAATGCTAAATTTGTTAAGTAACTTAATTTTTTTGATACAATAATTGATATAAAATTTTTTTTATCACAAACAACTTTTAATAATTATATAATAAACACAATCTTCAATAATTACATAAAAATAACAAGAATTAATATAATATCAAAAGAATTGACAATAATATAAATATCAAAACAACAAAAAAAATTAAAATTCATATGCAAAATTATAAATTAATATATAACACAATCAAAATATAATATTTAATTTTAATTATTTTTCATCTAACTTATACAAAAAATTTTATCAAAATTTTCATTTAAAATATCTATATATTATATTAATTATAAATTTTCAAAACCACTAATTAAATTTTATCTAAAAAATTTTCAAAAATTAATTACAAAATTAAATAAAAAAATTCAATCCCACCTTCCATACACCCTACCACACTCAATCCCTCCCCACCCCATCAATCCCTCTCCACCTTCCCTTCCAACATCCCACCACACCCAATCCCTCCCCACCTTCCCCCCTAACGCCCCACCACACCCAATCCTCCCACCCCCCTCCATCTCTCCACGTGCCTAAATATATCAATCTGTTTGACTCTTTCTAACAACCCGAGCCGAGACCATTCTAGAAACATTTCATTTTACTGTTCATCATCTTCTTCGTCTTTACTTTCTCTGGCTTTCCAAAAAAAAAAAATTTTTTTTTTCGTCTCTCATTTTCTCTCACATTCCTTTATCACTATTACTTGCTGACTTACCTAGTATCTACAGATCTCGTTCATCTTTCAAACTCTCACAAGACACAACAGATCGATCATTTTACAGAAATTTTACAAAAAAAAAAGGTAATTTAACTTTCTTTTCTTACCTTGTTTGATCTTGATTCTTGAATGTTGATCGAAAACTTGAGGTTGATTTGAATTTGAATGTCGAAAATGCCGTTTGAATGGTTGAAACTTGAAACTCTGTTTTCTAGCTCATTTTACAATTTTTTTTTATGATAAAGATCTGAGATTGTGAGCTTTATTTTTTGATTTGGCTTTTACTTTTACTTTTGCAGGTTTGTTGTTTTATTTTGCAAGCGTAAAATTTTGTTTTTTTGTTAAAACTATTAGATCCGTGAGTAGAAAAACGGAATAGCGACAATAACGGTCCGTTATTGTCGCTATTGTCCGTTACGCCGTTATTTTACGACCGTTATTCTCCGTTTTTGATGGGAATGAATTTTTCAACCGTTTTTTATACATTAACGGTGGCGGAAGGCAGCGCTACCGTAATTTTGCGCCCGCTATTCCGCTATCAACCCGTTTTTTGAATCCCTGCTTGTGAGTTCCTGAAGTTGGTCAAACACATTGAATATTCAATGGTTGAACATTTAAATAAGATGCTAGTTGGGATTTCTTTATTGTCATTGCTACAAAATTTAGATTTACACTACAATGCCTTGTTGAAGGTGTTAAATCAAGCTTATGCAGTACATAATGTGTCTGTAGAATATTTGAATTATTTAGTAAGAAATTTAGTGGCACCACACTACATAGCTTTTAGTGATGATGAGATCCCACCTAAAAGAAAAGAAAGCATAAAGGTTTTACACATTACTATCAAATGTAAGAGTCACATTATAGCCAAGATGCTCATTGACAATGGCACTACTATAAATGTTATGCCTATATTCATATTAGTGAGGTTGCATATTGATGTGTCCCATATAAATAGTAGCCATATGGTCATCCAAGCATTTGATGGGACCAAAAGTGAGGTATTGAGAGATATAAAGATGCCATTATAGATTGGGTCTTACATTTTTAATATGAAGTTTTAGGTTAAAGACATCTCTCTATCATACAATTATCTGCTCGATAAGTTATGGATTTACATGATAAGTGTTGTTTTTTATTTCTTACACCAAAAAGTCAAGTTCAATGTAGAAAGGAAACTTGTCATTATGGCTGGGAAGAAGACTTATTAGTGACTCAATCCATGAATGCTCTCTATGTAAAATCAACGAAAGAGTCCTTGAAATGTTCTTATCGATCCTTTGAACTTGTTAATACTATGGGTGAAAGATTTAAGCTATACCAACGAAACTTTAGTAGAATTATGATCAGGTAGATTGTCAATA
Source organism: Durio zibethinus (assembly GCF_047325235.1). NCBI lineage: Eukaryota > Viridiplantae > Streptophyta > Magnoliopsida > Malvales > Malvaceae > Durio > Durio zibethinus. The sequence goes on from NC_143182.1 coordinate 20,614,116, forward strand.
AGGGTTGGTGTTTAAGAGTTAGATTAATGACCCTTCAACAATAATAGACAATAGTAAGTGAATGAGCATGGAATATAAATTTAAAAATTGAGAAGTGAAAAAGATACGGGACAACAAAGAGGAAGAAGAATAGCAAAAAATATATCGATGGTCATACCACATTTGTATGAGACTTTTAGGCCAAAAATGATATATGTATCCAGGGTCAGAGGGAGATGTTAAAAATGAGCTGAGTATAGAAAAAGCTTTCGCTAAGATGTCCATCCAGATGGTAGGAGAAGAAGTCCAAAAAGAAGAGGTGTTTGTTTGTTCATGTCTACTAGGTTTTAAACTTACAAATTGAAGCATTATCGAGATGCCTACTATCCTTGATACCCTTATAATGTAATTACAATTCCCGATTGCTTATGCACAAAAACATTGGGATAGTCTTTTATGTATATTCCTCTTATTAATTATTATTTCAACAAAAGTATAGGGTTATTCATTTTCATTCATCTCTTCTATTTGGTTTTCTATTTTTTTTCTTTTTAGTCAAAGCATTTTACCAATATCTTCTATTTAATTTAATTTTAGGTCTCCAAATGAATGTAAAGGTAATCATGATAATAATCAGGGATTTAATTTTAAAAATTCAATTAATGCTGATAAACTCGACATTGAAAAAGACATTGAAGAATATACTTTACCTTTAGATTTAATAAGATTGATTGAATATGAGAATAAATTTATTGAGTCTCACTAGAAAATTACTGAGATGACCAATTTAGGGGATAATGAGAATAAAAGTGAGGTTAAGGTTGGCACGTCACTTCCATCTATTAATAGATAAAGGTTAAAAAATCTGCTTCAAGAATTTATAGATGTATTTGCCTAATCTTATCAGGATATGCTTGGTTTAGCATTGAAATAGTGGAACATAGGCTACCTTTGAAACTCGAATGTAGGCCTATTCAATAATAGTTGAAAAGAATAAAGTCTAAAATGCTATTAAAAATAAAAAAAAAGGTAAAGAAATAGTTTGATACAGGCTTTTTACAAATGGCCAAATATCCTGAGTGAGTAGCTAATATAGTACTTGTTCTTAAGAAAGATGAAAAGATACGAATGTGTATAGATTATTGTGATTTGAACAAGGTTAGCCTGAAAAATAAATTTTCTCTACCTCATATCAATACATTAGTAGATAAGATGACCTGACATTCTATGTTCTTTTTTATGGATAGATTTTTAGGTTATAATCAAATAAAGATAGACCAAGATGACATGAAAAAAAACCATTTTCATAACTATGTGAGGTATTTTTTGTTATAAGGTTATACTTTTTGGATTGAAAAATGCTAGGGCAACATATCAAAAGGTTATAGTGACACTTTTCCATGATATGATGCACAAAAAAATTGAGGTGTATATGGATGACATGGTCATAAAATCCTGTGAAGAAAAAAACCATGTAGCTAACCTTAAAAATTGTTTAAGAGGTTAAAAAAATTCTAGTCAAATTAAATCCGTCTAAATGTACATTAGGGCCAAGTTATAGAAGTTCCTAGGCTTTGTGGTTAGTGAAAAAGAAATTGAAGTTGACCTAGACAAGATAAAGGCCATCCAAAACTTATCTCTTCCAAGTACGCTAAAAGAAGTTTGAAGTTGTTTAGGCAGATTGAACTATATCTCTAAATTCATCTCTCAACTGACCTCTAAATGTGACCTCATCTTTAAGCTTCTTTGAAAGAATAATCCTAGTGAATGGAATGGAGAATGTTAATAAATTTTTGATAAAGTGAAGTAATACTTGTTAAATCCTTCAATGCTAGTGCTACCTATTTCAGAGAGACCATTAATTCTGTATTTGATTGTACATGAAAAGTCAATGGGTGTATGCTAGGGCAACAATATGACTATGGCAGAAAAGAAAAAGCTATTTATTACTTAAGCAAAAAGTTCACAAAATATGAGTCAAAATATTCATTATTAGAGAAAATGTATTACGCTTTGGATTAGACAACTAAGAGACTCAAGCAGTATATACTTTACCATACCACTTGGCTTATGTTAAACTGGACTCAATCAAGTAAATTTTTCAGAAACCATTATTATCAGAAAGGATTGCAAGGTGGCAAGTAATATTATTGGAGTATGATATTATATACGTGAATCAAAAGGCAATAAAAAGAAGTGCCATTATAGAATTTCTTGTAGAACATGCTATTAAAAGTTATGAGCCAATGAAATTTAATTTTTCAGATGAAGAGTTAATGGCCATCTCAAAATTAGAGGAAGATGATGATGAGAAATTGTGGAGAATGTACTTCGATAGGGCCGTTAATGCCTTGAGGCATGGAATTAGAGTAATTTTGATATCTTTCGAATGACGATATTATCATATTACAACAATGTTAAACTTTAATTGCACTAATAATGTGGCTAAATATGAAGCCTATGTTATAGGTTTACAAGCTATTTTGGATAGAAAAATTAAAATATTGAAGGTGTTCAGGGATTCAGCTTTGGTTATCTATCAATTAAATGAAGAATAGGAGACAAGAGAATCAAAGCTTATCTCATATCATAAGTATATTTTAGAGTTATACAAGTAGTTTGAAGTAGTCCAATTTGAACATCTGTCTCATGAAGAAAATCATATTACAAATGCCTTGGTCACTCTGGTTGTGATGATCTAGACTGATAACAATGCTGAGGTTCAACCTACCAAGTTAAATGTCAAGAATATGCCAATATATTACCTTAATGTGGAAGAGGAAAAAGATGAAAAACCTTCATATTATGATATCCTAGAATACTTAAAAAATTAGCAATTCCCAGATCAGGCAATAAAGAATGATAAGAAAATCTTGAAGAGATTGGTTATGAGATTCTTCTTAGACAAAGAGGTTATTTACAAAAGAAGTAGAGATCAAGTATTATTATGATGTGTAAATATAGCTGAAGTAAAGAAGATTATTGAGAATGTGCATGATAAAGTGTGTAAAGCACATGCAAATGGATACATGATAATGAGATAGATAATGAGAGCTAGATATTACTGGTTAACAATGAAAGCTGATTACATTGATTATACTTGAAAATGTGATAAATGTCATATTTATGCTGACAAGATACATGCTTGGCCTATTACTTTACATGTTTTGGCATCATCTTGATTTTCTTCTACGTGGGGTATGGATGTCATTAGGCCTTTACTCTAAGAGCATCAAACAGGAATAAATTCATTTTCATAATGATCTATTATTTCACAAAATAGGTTGAGGCAACTTCTTATACATGTGCGACATTGTCAATAGTCTACAAGTTTATTAAGAGAAAGATAATCTGTAGATATGGATCTCAAAAAGAATTATCGTAGATAATGCTAAGAATTTAAATAGCAAGATGATGTAAAAAAATATGAGTTCACTTCAAAATTAAATACCATAATTCAGTACCATATCGTTCAAAGATGAGCAAAGTAGTAAAAGCTATGAATAAGAACATCAAAAAGATTTTAGAGAAAATGACCGAGACATTAAAGATTGGCATGAGAAATTACCTTTGACTTTGCATGCCTATAGAATGTTAGTACGCACCTCTACTGAAGCAACTTCATTTTCTTTGGTTTATGGGATAGAAGCTGCATTGCTAGTAGAAGTAAAAATCCTATCTCTAAGAGTCTCATAAGAAGTGGGATCAAAATAAGCTGAATGGATTCAAAAATGCTATGAACAACTAAACTTCATTGAAAAAAAGAGATAGAAGCCTTATGTCATGGTGAACTATACCAGAAAAGAATGATGAGAGCTTATGATAAGAAAGTTTAACCTTATCAATTAAAAAAAAAAGAGTTAGTATTGAAAAGAATTCTCTTGAGTCAACATGATAATAAAAGAAACTGGACTCCAAATTAAGATAGGTCATATGTAGTAAAAGGGCTTTTTCAGACAAAGTATTAATCTTAACAAAGATGGATCGAGATGATCTTCTCAATCTCATAAATTTTGATGCTATGAAGTACTTTGCTTAAAAAAAAAAAAAGAAAAATGGAAGCAAGTATATTTCAAGGAATTTTAAAGTGCTGAGGGCATACTAAATTGAGTCTCTAGAAAGAATATGAGATTTATTATCATGATTATCTGATTATTTATTTTGTGGTATTGTTATCCTAAATAACCATCCTTGTTTACCTTTACCATATCCAGTTGACAAAATTGTCCCAAATAGTCATCATTTGTAACTTGGTTTCTTTTCCAAATAAAAACTTTCATTATCTATATCTCATTTTCAATCTATGCATTTTCTTTCTAAATGCTTTATAATGAATAGGAAAAACGTGTGATTTGGATCTTATACGTTATTGGGATAATGATTGGTAATTGACTAATATCATGGAAGATTGTGTATTAATTTGGAAAAGGTGAAAGGTATATAGGTAAGAGATGAAACCTTCAAAGCCTAGTACAAACTATAATTTCGGAAGGTGAATGCCAATTTTGAGATTGGAATTGATTTTTTTCCTATTGTAAGAAACTTAAAGGATTTGGAATTTAAAAGAAAGAGTTTTGAGAATCTATGTACCACGATCAATAATTCACTTGCACTACATACATTGCATACATGCATGATCATTCCATTTGTTTATATTAGGAACATCCCAAAATCTAGCATAAAAAATGCAAATGCAAAGATTTTGATCTTGATGGAGAAAGAATCTCTAAGGTAAGCTTTTCTAAATACTCGAACTTTTGATTTGATAAACCCACTTTCTATCACTGAACCTCTAGTTAGAGGATTATTTTAAAGTTGTTTAACCTTTAAATAGAAGAGCCAATTTCCTATTTCAAAGTTGTTTAGCCTTTGAAAAAATGAGCCCATTTCCTATTTAAAGTTGTTTAGCCTCTGTTTAGAGGAACCCATTTCTCAGTTTAAAATTGTTTAGCCTCTGAATAAATGAGCTTATTTCCTATTTTAAAATTGTTTAGCCTTTGAATAGAGGAGCCCAGTTTATATTTTTAAAGCTGTTTGTCTCTGTATAGAAAAGTTTATTTTGTTAAACCTCTGTTTAAAGGAGCTAGTTAGAGTTTTTAAGCCTTATGCCATTGTTTGGAAATTTTTTTATAAAAAAATTCAAAAAATTACATGCTTCTATTTAAAAAATTCTCTTAAAATTGCTTGAAGTCGAATTGAACTCAATGGTTGTCTATGTCTTTGCATCATTTCTATTTTATAAAATGTACAAAGAGGGACAACTGTAGACACCCAATTTCATTCGAGGTTCGTAATTGAATCTCAGGTTTCATCCGGAGTCTATAATTGAATCTTTGGTCTCAGGCTTTCGAAATACCCATTGTTTTTTAAATTTATGAGTAACTTTGGGCTTTAAACCCAGCATATGTTTTGGTGTTTGGGATTATAGCCCATCATCAATTTCTTTTTAGTTTTACTATTAAAAAAATGGAAAGAAAATTAGAAACGTTCTAATCCAGTTTTTTGAAGCTAATTTAAGGGCATTTTACTATAATCAAAAGCATGGATTAAAACCTAAGAATCACACAGTGATCAAATTTGATAAATTTAATCTCTTTTTAATCAGTAAAACCCTAATTGAATCTAGCAAATTTGATTTAATTAATGAAATTCTTAAAATTTTTTATAAAAAGCCCATAAATGGTGCCTAAAAATCACATAAACAGGATGGAGAATAAGTTTTTAAAATTTCTTTACGTTTGAGGGTTCTTGTCATGATTGGGATTAGCTTTTGGATTGTTTTTTGGGTTTAGAGTCTGGGATTTTCTAACCTAATCTAAAAGTCTCTCTGAAATTTTTAGGAATTCTGAAATTGTTGAACTGTTCAAAATGGATCTCTGGGTTCTATTATTAGGGTTTTTTTGGGAAATTTTGGCTTTTTCTAGGTTTAGAATCGATATTTGGTTTTTTTAGGATTTGGTATGATTTTTTGGGTTTTTGATTGAAATTCTAGTGGAAGCTTTGAATTTTTTGATAGATTCACAACGACCCAAAGGGTTTTTGCGGTAGCCAAATTTTAGGTTCCTAGGGTTTTCAAGAAAATTTTGAAGTTTTCGCAGCCATTTGAATTTCACGGTGCCAAAAACTACGTTGATTGGCTGAAAACTAGGTTTTGTTTGGATCTCTAGTTGGTTTTTAGAGAGAAGGGATAGAAAAATGAACTACAAAAAGAAATGGGCTAAGGCAGATTGAAGAAAAAGCTTGGAAATTGGGTTTTTATACCCTAGGCAAAACGATATCATTCTGAAGAGCCCCAACCCTTATGTGACCTAGCTCTTGCCCGCACATCAAACTAACTCCAAATCCAATCAGATTGTAGGTTTTCCTTTTCTATTTTCTTTTTATTTTCATTTTTCATTTTTTATTTTATCTCCATTGTTTTGATTTTATTTATTTATTTATTTATTATTATTATTATTTATTTTTTAAAAAAGTGATGTTTTTATTTATGATTATTAATTGCATGATATTTCATATTAATTGCATGATAATATATATATTTTGGCATAATTATATCATTATTATTTTTTCTTTTTTTGCATGATATAATATTATTTTGCGTATTAATTTTTGTTTATTTTAAATTCTTCTTTTTCTTTTGAGTTAAAAAAAAAGTTTTCCAAAATTTTTTTTAATCCTACCAAATTATTAGAAGATTTGTATCTAAAATTAAATCTTACCAAATTATTGAAAGATTTAATACATCTTTTAAAAATAATTTTTCAAATAAAATCTCACCAAACTATTGAGAAACTTGCATCAAAGTAAATCTTACCAAACTATTAGAGGATTTGCATCTAAAATTAAATCTTACCAAACTATTGAAAGATTTAATGCATCTTTTAAAAATGATTTTCAAATAAAATCTCAGCAAATTATTGGGAGATCTGCATCAAAGTAAATCTTACCAAATTATTTGAAGATTTTACTAATTATTTTTGAACAAAATTAAATGAATATGATGACAAAGCTTTTTTAGAGTGGGACATTAATCTCCATGATTACTCATGAGATGAGAAAAACTACTGGAGTAATTTTAAGATAAATTTTTAATATTAAATATTTTGAAAAATTATAAATATGATTAAGGCTTGGATAATTTGAAATCAAATTAGTACCATTCTTTGGATAGGCATTATGAGGGTGCTATAACCTTCCTCATACGTAATTGTACTCTCGAACCTAAAATTCGATTTTGTAGGCTATAATATACTATTTAAAGGTACCTAAGTCAATCTTAAGACTCATCTTTAAATGGGATAGATTTTTTCAGGTGATCAATCACACCTAAACAAAAAAAATTAATGGTGACTTTTTTAAATGTATGTCTAGTGGTTGGTGCACGAATCTACACGTTATAACAACAACTTCTAACCTTAACTTTCATTTGGAAGCTAATTCTTATGGTTACAGATTCAACCGCACCGCTGATAAAGCCATTACACATATTAAAAAAAGGAATTAGATACTTTTCTATTAAAAAATTATTACTTATACATAACTATATTAGAATAAGTTTACAATCATTAGATATATTTGACAACAAATAGATGATTTTTTATCTAACTCTCGACAAAGTTATGTTAAATGTTTTGCTAAGCTGTTGCTTTTCTATATCCTCATTTTATTAGCTCTTACATTTTATTAATTTTTTTTAAGACTTTTGTGTGTTAATTTCGTAAACTGGTTGTTACAAACCTTTTATCTTAGGTATTTGAACTATTGTTATGTACTGTTATTAATGATGTAGATTAGGATTTTATATGCTGAATATATTGTTTGTTGTACATTTTTTTTTATATTTATATAAAAAACTTGAGTGAGAATGAATATGTTTGTTCCTTTGCTACGTAAAAGTTATAGATTGTTTTGACCAAACTTTCCAATAGTTAAAATGGACAATAAAAACTGCATTAATCATTAAGTTGAATCTGATCATTGTTTGACGTATAGGAAGTCATCCCCCTTTTATGTGATGATTTTTTTATCCTAATTAATCTCTCTAATTAAGTATGGGAGACAATGCTATGTTAAATGTTTTCCTACAAATTTGTTTGACGTAAAATCTATTGGCAAGAAATCAAGAACAAGGTAATGTTCTATTAAAAGAAACGAATATGTAAAACTAATAGAAATTGACCAATTATTTTTTTAACATAAATAGGAAATGAAAAAAAATTGCAATTAAGTAGACTTGGCATAACTTATATTGGGAACGTAAGACCTAGGTCAAAATATGCTAAAGGTCTGTATATTTTACGAAAATGAAAATTTAGTCCCTGTACTCATATGAAAATTTAAATTTAGTTCTTGTACTTTTACAAAATTTGAAATTTAGTAGTTCTTGTACTTTTACAAAATTTGAAATTTAGTCATTTTAATATAAAAAATATTTTTAATACTTGTAAAAATATTTTAGTTTCTCTAATATAAAAATATTGTTTTGAAATATATTAGTTTTTATTATTTATAGTTAATTATTAATAATATCATATTAATAATAATACTATTATCATTTGTATTAGTCAGTTATAATATTAATAATTTAAATTAATGTATCAAAGTTAATATTAATTTAATTAGTTTAAATATATCATATAAAAAAATTTATATGAACCAAATATTAAATAGAGTTGCATTTGTAACACTACCAAAAAAACGTTTATTACTGATAGATTTTTACTGACAGAATCTTTAAAACACTTATACTGACGGATTTTACTAACAGAATAAAATTCGTACGTAATCTGTTACTAAAAGTCTAGTGCGAATTGCTGTCATTTTACTGATGAAAAAATCTGTAGCTAATAATTACCAATAATTTTATCGACAGAAAAATCTGTCGTTAAGAAAATTTCAAAAAAAATTTTTTTGATATTACCGACAGAAAAATCCGTTGCCAAAAAATTCAAAATTTTTTTTTTTGACATTATCGATGAAAATTCCATTGGTAAAACCATTGGTAATAGTGTTTTAAAATTTTTTTATTACCAATGAAATTTCTATAGTTAAAATTGTCAATAATAGTGTTTCAAAATTTTTTATTACCAACAAAATATTTGTCAGTAAAATCATCAATAATAGTATTTCAAAATTTTTTTATTACCTATAGAATTTTCACCAGTAAATTGTTGGTAATAACAAAAAATTTGAAATTCCTTGACCAGTAGTTGCTTTCATTTTTTTCGCTAAAATTTTTCATAATCCCTAATTCCCTTTCCTTTCCCCTATCCCACTCTCCCCTTTTTCCCCTCCTTTCCTCCCTATCACCTCCTTGTCATCCTCCACCGCTGTTGGAGTGCACTTGCCGACATCGCCACTGTCCCTCATTTTAGTAAGTTTTTGTTTTGATTATTTTACTTTACGTTATATTTTATGCAATATATTTATTAAGTTTAGGGTTTAATTTTTTGTTAGAAATTTGGTGAATTTTGTTTGTGTTTTGGTTACCAATTTGTTGAGTTTTTATTAGTTATTTATTTGTTAAAATTTATTTACGTTTTAGTTACCAATTTGTTGAGTTTTTGTTCGTTTTATATTTGTTGAAATTTGTTGTGGTTTTGGTTATATATTTGTTGAAAATTGTTTGTTATATTTTTTTTATTGGATTTTTTGTTGAGTATTAATGTTGTATTGTTAATTTTTGTTTGGATTTATTTTTAGTATTGTTGGAGAAATTTTTTTATTTATTGAGTTATTTATTTTTTATTTGTGAAAGTTTTATTGAAATTTGTTGGGTTTTATTATAGATTTATTAACTTTTAGATGTATAAGATTCAGGGTTGATTAATTTATGTTTGATGTGTATTAAAATTTATATATATTTGTATGGATTTTTAGATTTAATATTTTCTAAATTTTAATAATAATTATAGAAATTAAAATTATTTATGTTGATTTGATGTTATAATTTATATATTACCAATATCTATCTCATTTTTAAGTAATTTATATATTATTAAGATTTATATTTGTTTTGAAATAATTTATATATTTTATAGTTTAGTGAAATTTATATATTACTAATTATTAAACTATCGTGGTTTTATTGTATTAATCAAACTTAATATAAATAAATTAAATTGTTCTATTTTATTCTTCTTTTTCATAATCTATATGTGAATATGTGTTATAAAAGTTGGTTGAGGTAGTTGTATATTCTATAATGAATATAATTTTTTTATTCATTTTCATTATACTAACTTGCTTTATTTTTATTTCAACTATTTTGAAAATAGAACAAGTTTCGTATGTAGAAGTGCCTCAATTAGAGAAATTCTCCACAAAATCGATGAAATTGCACTAAGAAAGCTAAGATCAAAGGTAAAATTCTGTTGTTAAAAGTAATAATATTTTTCATAAATGTGTTATCTTGTAGTATGTATGATGAATTTTTGCAAGATCTTTTGTACCATTGATGGACTATTTGTTAAAGTAAACCAATAATTACCTTAAATTATCATTTAGATAATTTTTTTTAGTATAATAGCTCATATGGTCAATTAATAAAAAGATTTAATACTTTATATGACTTTAATTACTTATATTTCAATTCAATTAGGGTTTAATAATGGACAAAAATCGCTCTTTGATGTACTTTCATATAGGACTAAAATGATTCATAGTTTTGACCATATTAATTTAATTTGTAGTTAAAATGATAAAATTTATAAGTTTTAGGCCTGTCTGTTTGAACTTTCTTGTTCTTTTTCTCCTTGAAATGTGATTCAAAGCTCTAACTTCTTGTTGATATGTTGATCACACTCAATTATGGTTTAAAATCTTTTTTCTTTATTTATTTGATTGGATGATTTTATATTGAAATGTTTGCGCTAAATGTATTTGATAATTCATTATAAAGAATTAGTATTATTAACTTTCAATGTCTTATAAACCTTGCCCTGGTAGCCTTTCATCTTTTATTGTAATGTTGGTTTTTTTATATAATTTATATTTGTTGTTTAGGGAACCATAAGACCTATCTATTATCATGTTCTCTTAAATGAGATTAGATATTCAGCTAATGCTCTGTAGGAACTTTTCCATTCTCTATTATATGTGTAAGTGTATAATCATGTGTTATAATTTCTTCACAAATGTTTGGAGATTAACAAATATGCTTATGCCTAATCATGTGTTGTATAATCATATGTGTAAATTTATTATTATGTGTTGTAATTTCTTCACAAATGTTTTGCATAAAGAGATACTCCACATGGCTAGTCAATTGGGACTTGATCCACTTACAATGACTCTTTGTAGTGGAAGCCCACCTGCAGAACTTGAATAGGTACTTCAAAATAGTGAGGCAACAGTTTTAGTTAAATTATTATTTTTATTGTTCCAAATGATCTTTATTGAAAGATTATCTCTATTTATATAAATAGAATGAACTAGGTGTATAGTCATGTTTTGGAATTTGATACATTTTAATGAAAGATGAAATTACTCAATTATTAGGGAATCAATTGTGCTTTAAATTATGTTATGAATGTGAACTTGAGAGGGTAAAAAGCCCTGAACAAAAGTTAAAAATTTTAAAAAACTGATGAGATAAATGAGCTTATGTCACGTTATGTTACAAAAAGTTTCATATTTATCAATTGCTACTTCTTATACATAGGGAAGATCATCAGTTCCAGTTTTTTTTTCAAGAATAAAAAGGGTATTTTACATGTTAAGCGAGGGTACGAATTCACTAAATGAGGTAAAATGATACATCTTTTTATTTGTGCTTGTTTGAATACATTGAATAAGAGACTATTTTTCATTGATATTCGTCTCATGTCTTTACTACTATTTTTTATATTTTTTTGTTGCGTGGGTTATAATATCTACTGTTAATCATGCGAATTCTAATGCTTGAAACTTAAAATATAGCTCTATGCAAAATATACTTGATCAACACTTTTCTATAGCAAGCCTATTTGTTCTGGATCAATCGTCAAATATGAACTGCATTATTTATATTATGGGTTCTCTCTTCACTTCCATTCCTTCTGCCCATCACTAGTAACATTCTTGATTATTTGTCATAATAAGTTCCTCAATCTTTTAATATGTAACAAAAACAGATGCAATTATATACCTCTTTAATATGGATTACACTTTTATACATGCAAAGACAGCACATCCACATGTAATTTACACACATAGACTGATTGATATAAGTTCTTAAATATGTGCGTGTAGGCACATGTAGGCACGTGATAGTATTGTAGTTGCTATTAAAGATACTAGAGATACCACCAAAGTTTTTAGTTATTGTTTATATGTGAAATTTCCATGTTCCATCTTACTTTCCATTGAGCACTCAATTTTTATATGTATCTCACATTTTTTTTATTATCTTCTTTGTTTAGGCTTTTACATGTCATCATTTATTATGGGTAGAGGTGATAAAGATAGAATTAGAGATGGCATCGGGTCGGGTTCGGGGCGGGTTTTGCTCGCCCCGAACCCGACCCGATTTTTTGCTCATCAAACCCGACCCCGACCCGACCCGACAATATGTAAACCGTACCCAATTCGACCCGACCCAAAATTAATAAAATATTATTTTTAAAATATAAAATATTATTTTTTAAATATAAATATTTAAAAATATCATTATATAAATATATATATATAAATAAATAATTAATTAATTAATTAAAAAATAATTTTTTAATAATGTCGGGTAGGGTCGGGTTTTAGGCATACCCGAACTCGACTCGACCCTGACTATTACCTAAATTTACCCGATCCGACCCCGACCCGAAACCCGAAATTCAAAAAAAAAATCCGACCCTATAGCCAAAACCAGTCGGGGACGGGCTTGATTGCCGTCCCTAGATAGAATCCATGTTTTTCATCAAATGAAAGAGGTATATTAGGTTATGTCTTGATTGTATTTTATTTTTATTTCTTTTCATTTTTTTGAACATTTAAGACAAAAATTCTTTATGAAATGCATAGAATAATGCTTGACAGATTGTGTTTTGTTATAATGTTGTAAAAATTTCATTCCACTTTCAACATTGTGGTATAAATTGTAAATAGAATATGTCTTTTGTTCTTTATATTTTTGTAATTAAAATTTATAAATAATTTTGTAAAATATTATTATATTTTTTTATAAATGAAATGGAAAGTTTTATTTATTTATTTCTTTTATTTATATATATATATATATATTAGTATTCATATAATTACTTTAAAAATAAATTTAAAATTATAATAAAATTATAAAAAATTATAAAATAATAGTTATATATTATTTAAAGTATTACTACCGATTGTTTTACCTATGAATTTTTTTATTATTAATGAAATTTTATTATTACTGATGGAAAAAAAACCCATTACTGATGAAGTTTAAGCTTTTATCAATGAAAAATTTTGTTGACAAAGCCTATTTTTTGGTATTGTAATGAATATGAAATAGGCCATAAAAATGATCATTTCATCCAACCAAACAAAATAAAAGATTCAAACCTAAATTCTTACGAATGACAAGCTCCTATTTATTTGAAAGATAAACTTTAAATCCTAACAAAACGAAAGAAAAAAATGATTTATTTGATAAACTAAAACATTAATATTGTGCATCACAATTAGAATTTTCAATTTGTTAGGTCTTCACAAAAAAAATGATTATGTTAAATTAAATAATATGATTAATTTTAAAATCAATACACATTAAGCTTAGTAAATTACTTTGGTTTATTTAGAATCTTTAACGTAGACTTGATTATAAAAATCATTTAAATAGGATTTAATTTAATGAAATAGAAATACTATTTGATGGATAATTTTACATTTATGAGATATAATTATAATTTATTTAATAACTTAATAAAAATAATAGTTTCTTAAAATTGTGACAGATTTATATCATATATTGATAAATTTATTATAGATTTTTAATAGATTGATATAAGATTTTTTTTCATATGACCATAATATATTATAATCGTGACATAAAAGTGTAACAAAATCAATAACAGATTTATATTTTATGAATGAATGTAATATGAAATAGTGACAGAATTAATAACAGTATTTTATATGGGTGACAAAATATTATGATAGATTTAGCGACAATATATGAAATTTATGATAGAATATTGTAATAGATTTTTCATTATTATGATAGAATATTATAAGAGAGTATTGTGGCAATTTTTAAAATTTAATATTTAAAAAAACTAAAAAATTTCTAAAAATTTGAAATATTTTTTGTATTAGAAAGATTAAATTTCAAATTTTGTGAGTACATAGATTAAATTTCAAATTTTGAGCAAATATAGGGATTAAATTTTGAATTTTGTATGAGCATAAAAGTTATGCAAATTTAATAATTGATTTTATCGATTCAATTGTCACATCAATAAATCAATGTCATATTAACAAAGTTAACGTCACGTCAATAAAGTTAACAACCACATCAACATTTTTAATTGCAAAAAAATTAATGAAATTGATGATTGAACTAAAATTATTAAATAAAAATAATATAAAAATTAAATTTGTATGAATTGTAGTACAAAAACTAAATTCTCAATTTTCATAAAATACAAGGACCTCTAACATATTTTAACCTATTACCTATACTTACTTTAACACATAATACTCACAAAACACTTTCATGGTATATTGAATTGGCAAACCAACTCTTTGCTTATTATTGGTTTTCCTTGAATCCAAAACCATAAGAAGAATAAAATAGCCATGAAGGAAGATTACAAATTTAATTTTTGGAAAGGAACATTTATTTAATGCTATTTACAATTTTACATATTGTCATGTGACAAATTTCTCTGAACTATTTGATACTACATATAGATATTTATATAAACTGTTTTAAGTTTCAATCATTTAATTTAGACGATGACAAAAATCATGATTTTTATAATATGGAAGAAACAAAGAAACAAAAATCTTCGCAATGCTCAGGATGCTACCTAGTATAATGTATTATATTACCCTAACCATAAAAAACTTATTCTTCATTTTCTAGTTCTCCATTTCTCCTATCAATAGCCAACCTTGCTTCGGCCTTAGCCGTCAGCCATCTCCTTTTTTTCCTCCCAACACCGTGACGCTCGACACCTAACCTGCATTCAGCCTCCCTTTCCCGGACGCCGACAGCCTTAACTCAACATTCACGCTTGCACCCACCCCCAACAAGTTAAGCCCAACCATGCTCACTTCATCTAAACTTCCATGAACAGAAGCAAGGAAAAAAGTTCACGAAAGTTAATCACAAAGGTTTGGCGACAGTTTGAAAAGATAACTGTGAATGAAAGAAATGTGATAATATGTAATTATTGCATAAAAGTTCCGATATGAGGAATGTGACAAGAGCTATGACAAATCACATGAGTTTTTGCAAGAACAAAAGAAAATTATAAAATTATTTCATTTTTTATTCACTTGTTTTTTGAAAATAAATTCTATTATTATTTTCTTAATTTGTAGGATCATGTTCAAGTGTGGATTCAACTTGAAAAATTGAAGAAGATCATGAATAATTTTTCAAGTATTTAAATGGGTTAGGAAAGTAAATAGGTAATGCTAAAATGATTGGGATATCAGATTGCAAATTTAAATATTATCCAAATATTTATTAGATTTGAATAGCATGAAAAATAATCAAATTTGAATACAGATATCTCAAAAGTTGTGGCTATTCGAACTGTTGTCATTATTACTTAGATTTATTGATGGAATTCCAAAAGAAATGCTCAGTACAAGGATCAAAATTGTGTTTGTATCGAGTTGCGATTCATTTTTCTCTTATTTTCTTGAACTGGGTTTGCAAGAGCTATGCTTTATTTTTTGTTAAAAGGTTTGATCTTATGCTAGAATTGCTGAAAAAACTTGATTCACATTTCAACTTGTACTTTTTCCTCTATGATTGCCGAAGCTCTTGCTTGTCCCAATAATAGACAGGGCTCACCGGGACAATGAAGACTTTATCAACTTTGCGTTCCTCTAATACCTCATTTGGAAGTCTCCGGACCTTCGTTTCGGCGTGATTTCTCTTTTTTTTTTTTTTTGTTTTTTGGTGCAAATCGCATTGTTAAAATGTTTGGTTTTTTTTTTTTTTTTTTTACCCTTAAAGATTTTCATGCCATTTTGTTTTTCTTTCTCTTAACATGTCTTAGTAAATCGTAATTTCGAAGATAAACAAATTTCAAAATTAAAGGGTTATTCATAAAAAAAAAAGGCGAGAAAAAAAAAAGATTGAAAAAAAGTTACATGACTTGCAGTAAAATGATGCTATCGATGTTAGAGGAAAAATTTAACTGAGCAAACTCAACATTTTTTAAACATTGTGTGATAAATTCATTTTTACCCTGATCAATTTTTTTATTTAAACTTAAAGAAAAAAATTATTGATTAGAAATTATAAAAAATATACTACTTTTAAAATAATATATACTTTTAGAGAATTAGGATATATTAAAAACATAAAAAAATTAATTAAAAAATAAAATATATATCAAAATTTTAATTTTATTTGTTATATCAAATAATCATATATATTATTATATAATAACATATATATATATATATACACACTTGATAAAATTTGAAATATGAATGTTTATATCGATAATTTTTTTAAATAACATACATGATAGTTTTTTTTTTAAAGAATATAATTTTTTTAATTACAAATTAGATAATTTTAAATTTAGTCAAACATAAAAATTATTCAAATTATAATTACAAATCAAATTGATGTAGAATTTTTTTTTAAAATTAAAAATTTGAAATATGAATTTTATCTAAATAATTTTAATTTTTACCAAATAACCTTTTTTATAAATTATTTAATTATAAAAATCTTTTATCATGTTTTAAAGCTATGAAGATTAAATTTATACAATCTTTCAAAAATTTACTATATTTTTTATCTTAATTTGTATCAAACAAAAATTATTTTCATAAAAATTTATGTACAATATTAAAAATTTAAATTAAATTTTCATATTAAATTTTTAAATAATATGACCTATATTTATCTCAACTTTAACTATTAATTTTATATTTAAAAATAAGCAAGAAATTTAATTTAATTTAATTTAATTTTTGTCACTTATTATATCCTTCTAATTTTTTTTTATATATCAACTTGAAAATTATTTGTCCAATCTTAAATGTTATCGAGAGTTATTTCACAAATTAAAAATTAAAAATATCATATATTATATTATATTATATTTTAATTTGTACTTTTTTGAAAATTTATTATTATTGTTTTTTTTCTATTTGCATCTTTCTTTTTCGAGGTATATTTTATTATTATTATAAGTTTATTTTATGAAAATTAAATTTTTTTATCAATTTATTTATTTTCACACATCTCTTAATATTTTTTATATTTTGTATAGTAATTTAAACAAAATTACAAAATTAAAATTATGCCTATCATTTTTTTATTATTTAATTCACCATTTGATAATATATATATATATATTTGTTATTTGAAAAAACATATATCAGGTATTTTTATTTGATATATATTTTAAGTGTATAATAATCCAAGTAAAAACATATTATTTCTTTCAGTTTTTTAAAATTATTTTTTTATAATAAATTAATCAAATACAAAATTTTATATATTTTTAAATTTTAATATAATTTAAAAAATAATAATATATAATAAATAAAATTATTTCGGGTATCATATCACTTACATTGCAGTTTCATGTATAATATTACGCTGACACGCTACACTGAACAGGCACGATAGGTGTCGTCCAAGCTGCCCTCACGTGAGCCCACGACGTAACGCCAACGCAACTACAAATCTAACCCAAAATCCAACCCAAAATCCAACCCTCCCTAAATCATAAATCCATCCAAACACAAACACATAGTGAACAAAACAATCCCCCATTGCCATTTTTAAAATTTTTTACACCATCGATTCTTCGATTCTCGACGAATTTACTGGTAGTATAATTTAAAATTTAATTAATTAATTTCAATTTTGAAAAGAAAGAAAGAGAATAATTGAATTCTGCACCAAGTTGGTTCTTCTTGGTAAGCTCCTAGAAAGCAAACAGTTACTCCCTTTCTCTCTCTCTCTCTCTCTCGATCGACGGATTTTCCGAAGCTTTCCATCAAAATTCTTCTACAAAGTAAAATCTCACCATCCAAACAGAACCCAGAAACTGGCTCATCCTCTCTCTCTCTGTCTCTCTCCACTCCCCCTTTGATTCGGTAAATCTCACTCACTTCTCAGTCATTCCGTTTTTTCAGAAAACGGTTGCGTTTTGATCTTTAAATATGGATATTAATGCTCTTTTTTTTTTTTTTTTTCCTTTTTGACTGCTTTAACTTGTCGGCTAAATTTACTTTTTTTTTTTTAATTTACGGCGAATCAGGTAATTCAGAATGCAGGCGTCAACGCATTTAACCAGAGGAAATTTAGGCTTTGAACTTTCAAAACGTAGAGTTTTACCTTGTTTTGGTGAAGTTAGGGTACGGAATTTATCTTTGAATCGAAATCTTTGCATCCAAAGTGGTTCCATTTGCAGCGGCTTAAGCTCCGGTGCCGTTTCAATGGGAGCTGAGCTTGCACGTGCCAGGAATGTTATTCAAACTGTCGTTCGCTCTTCGGTCAAATCTCGATCGGTCAAGGCTCAAGCTTCTGGTCTCTCTCTCTCTCTCTCTCATTTCTTTCAGATATGATGAACTGATTTGTTTTTGTGTTAGTTAATGTGAACAGTACATTATTTCCACTAAAATCTATTAACTTGTGCATGGTTGTGTTAGTAATGATGGATGTATGCTAGTCATATGCTTCCTACATGATGTGATTAACTGATGTATTAGTGTTTCAGTTTGTTGGAAGAGCGCATTCTTGTTGTTTAAATGGATTGGCCTGTGGAACTAGGAGCTTAGATCAATAGGTTTATGCGGCTACCTTAAAAGTTGGCATCTAGCAGGCTTTAGGGTTCAAATCCCAGCACCTTCAATCCCTCTCCCTATCCCCAGCCTGTGCTCCGTTGTATCAAAGAGAAATAAACGTTCTGGCCTGTGCATAGCTGATTTGCTAAGTTTCTGAGTCGTGTAATCATTGCAAAAGAAGTAAGTTAGTCTTTCTAACCTGCTTTTCTATATTCTTACATCTTGCAATTCGAATTAAACTACAGGTGGAGATGCTGAGGATTTGACACCAATCAACCCTCAGGGGAAATCTTCTGGGACTGTTCTGCCATTTGTCGGTGTTGCTTGCTTGGGAGCTATATTATTTGGTTACCATCTAGGGTATGTCTTGATTCACTCTCAAGGAACTTCCTTTTGGTATTTGGTTCTACAGTTGTCAATTTAGTGATTTTATCATCTCAATGATATACTTAGGCAATCTGTCGTGTAGATACAGTTAAGCATGCTCTCCAATAATATGAAAGCATCAGAGAGGATCACTATAGGTCATTTATGTGGGTCCTAAAAGGTATAGGTGCTTGCAACAAGGGATGCTGGTGAATATTTCCAGTATTTTGGAAATATTTAAACACTGGAGTTGACTCAACCCTATGGTTACATTCTAGAAAAAAGAAAAAAAAGAAACTGTTTAGGCAAAGAACTCATAATCAATATCTTGGCAGTTGGCAAGCTACATTTTTTATGCTTATTATTTGTTTGTGGTTTTGTGCAGGGCTTTTGATAATGATATACTTGTCTAATTTCACCCCCCTCACCCTCCATTTGGATCATTTCTTTTTTTTCTTCAGGGTAGTAAACGGCGCACTTGAGTATCTATCTAAGGATCTGGGAATTGCTGAGAATACTGTCCTGCAAGGCATGAATTGTGAATTACAATGCAAATTCAAACTGTGCTTTTGTTTCTTTTTCCTTTCCTTTCCCTTTCTTTTCTTTGTTGTTTGTTTCCAAAATATTTTGCATGTGTATTCTGGTGCCTGATAAATCAAAGTCCCATGGCACTTTATTGCTTGAAGATTATTTAGTGAAATTTAAGTGAAATAGAGGCCATTCCACTGCGTCATGCAGTCCATCTTTGTTGTGTTGTTTCACGTATAAAAGTGAAGTGACTTTACTTGTACTTATTCAAGCAATGTTAGAAATTGTTGGGTTTATGTTTTCCCTTTCTCTTTTCTTCATTTTTGGTTACTTTGGTTTACCACCTATTTTCTTAATCTTTAAATTATCCAACTTTTCTAATGAATAGTTAACTTATTATTCTGTTATGCCAATTTGAGTAGGATGGGTTGTCAGCACACTCCTTGCTGGTGCCACTGTTGGTTCATTTACCGGGGGAGCACTGGCAGACAAGTTTGGCAGGACAAGGACTTTTCAATTAGATGCTATCCCACTTATCATTGGAGCAGTTCTCACGTTAGTATCATTTCATTAACTATTATCTTGTCAATCATCATAAGTTTGCTGAAAACTAATGCTTCAAATCCCTTAAATGTTTTCAGTGCTACAGCCCAGACTGTCCAGACTATGATAATTGGCCGCTTACTGGCCGGTATTGGTATTGGTATATCGTCTGCCATTGTTCCACTTTACATATCTGAGGTTACATTTTCTGATCTTCATTATTTGCTTTGGTTGCCTATTTTTTGGGTACATCTGCTGACATTCTTTTTCTATTTTTCAGATCTCACCAACTGAAATCCGTGGTGCACTTGGATCTGTAAACCAACTTTTTATATGCATTGGGATTCTAGCGGCATTGGTAGCTGGATTACCTTTAGCGGGCAACCCACTATGGTATATTATCCTAGCAGTTTTACACTTTGTAACATGCTTCATTTGCTATGTTAAATTGAGATATAACATTTTTCTGGAAACTACTGAGCATGCAATCAATCATGCATCTAAAGAAATTGTGCCCTTCTAACTTTTGGTAAGAATTTTAGTTAGAAGTTTCTAAAATCTGGGCTTCAATTTGGTATAAAAGGATAATTCTTTCTATTTTTTGTAGCTATATTCGGTAGTAAAGTTTTCCCTCACCAGTCTCTAAGACCTTTCTTCCTTTCATTTGGCACCTGTTCACGGAATATTATGGCTAATTTAATCCCTTTTCTGCATTGCTTTTAATTTCTTTTTTTTTTCCCTTCCTTATTTTGCTGGCAAAAGAGCAAGGGCTAGGCCAATAAGACGTGGGTGAACAGGATTAAAAGTGACCTTGTTTTTACTTATCATATCCTGGAAATGTTTTTAGAAAAAGCACAATGGTGTAATATGATTCATTTAGTCAATAGTGTGGGATTAGGCTTCTTTGTTGTCCATCATCCTCTTATTATACCATATAATCATTGTAACTTTGCTCCCTGTTCACCTGAGCAAATGTATCAATCATAGGTGCATTTATCCCCCTGTTCAAGGAGTTGGGTTAAAATCCCCCTCCCCCCCCAAAAAAAAAGTACCAAGTAAGTTTTAAAAAAAAGCTCCACTGACTAGTTGAAATCTCTAATTTTTGGTTGCTTTTTTTTTTATTAATCTTTTGTTTTGGATCTTTTTTGTCTTAGTCAGACCGAGTGAATATGTCTTGATCACTATAAATATTAATGTTGTATATGACGTGCCAAAATGTAGTTAAGAATTGGATTTCTTTTGCAAATAAATTGTTGTGTCTACTTAAGCCTTTACCCTAACTATTTGTATCTTATGTATATTTTTTCTATTAGGTGGAGGACAATGTTTGGTGTTGCTGCTGTCCCTTCTATTTTATTGGCGCTAGGTATGGCATTTTCCCCAGAAAGTCCTCGGTGGCTGTTTCAGGTTTCTTCTTGGACTACTGAGTCTTTCTATTTTACATTTATGTATATCTCACACGGATATACATAATATTGATTACTTATTTATTAAATACATCAATTTTGCAGCAAGGGAAAATTCCTGAAGCTGAAAAATCTATAAGAACACTATATGGAAAGGAAAGAGTTGCTGAGGTCATGTACGAGTTAAGAACTGCAGGTCAGGGTTCTACAGAACAAGAAGCAGGATGGTTTGACCTATTTAGCAGCCGTTACTGGAAAGGTATACCTGAATTATGAAGGCTACACGGATTTTAATAGATCTATAAGTCCCATTGAAAAGCATACCTTTATTAGAGATGCTACTGCATGCTGTTAAGAAGGATCAGATGGTAATGTAAAAGATTCATAAATTTGTTGTATTGCTTTTAAAACTATTTTGCCATGTAAAGTTGAACTTGAAAGTCCAATTTTCTCGAAACATATTTTCATCTAGCATGCTCTTTTTGTTTTGAAGAGTTGTTATAGCACCAGTCGATCTAGTGTTTCTTGATTACCAAATATAGACAAGATCTAGTGCTTAGGTTTTGTTTAACAATTGATCACCACTTTCCTTGCGCTACCTTATTTTTGTTTTGATACTTTAATGATTAACTCAAAGGTTGAGGATGTAATATAGTTCCTTTTGTACTTCATATCTTCTTACTTCTAATTCTGGTTATTGAATCACTACTCACATACTTGAACTAATTATTCTGAGAACTATACCTTCAAGTTTCTAATGCTTTCTACTGTGTCATGGTAATTGCCTTTCTTGACTTTATGTCCTGCTGCAGTTGTGAGTGTTGGTGCTGCACTTTTCTTATTCCAACAGTTAGGTGGGATAAATGCCGTGGTATATTATTCAACTGCTGTGTTTCGTAGTGCTGGAATTGCTTCTGATGTTGCCGCAAGTGCTCTTGTTGGTGCATCAAATGTCTTTGGTTAGTATTTAATTATTTTTCAGGCATAAATTCTTGGGGAAGAAAATCCAAAATTCACATAGGATATTTAATATTCCTGGCTTATGATGTTCTTGCAGGCACAGCTATTGCATCCTCTTTGATGGACAGACAAGGAAGGAAAAGTCTTCTAATCACAAGCTTTGCTGGAATGGTAGGCTTAACAATCTGTGTAGCAGTTCATTCTTCCAAATCAAAGAGTGTGGATTCTATTGTTAAACTCATTGAAACCAGCTCCAGCGTTTGCATTTTGGGCCTTAAGATACATAAACAAGCATCTCTTATCACCACAAAAAATTTCTTACTTTTCCTTTTTTTTTTCTATATTATAATCAAAGTTTCTTAAACTGCAAGTGATCTTACCTTGACGAAAATACTTGATCTCAAAGTTTGACTAGAGATTATAGAATATACAAAAATTTTCTGGCATGCAAAACTCTAGCTGGGTATTGATTGGAAACTCTAGCTATGCTCATTCTAATTTATCTGAAAGATATCTCTCGGTCAAGTTCCTCTATTGAGTTACTTTCTTTTTTCAATTAAATTGTATTGAAGGATTGAATTGTTGAAGTGCTCTGTTCATATTCCTAATATCTCTATAGTTTCAAAACCATAGCTCATTCATGATAAAATCATGCTTGTTTATATATGGCATCCAATATTACTTGCATTTTCTTATTGGAGAACATTTTTCTTTTACTGGCTTGCAAGTCATTTGCTACAGCATCTCAGATTAAGCTCTTAGGTGGTTTCACTAAATGAGTAGTTTATGGAAGCTATAAAGCAATCAACATTTGCTTGCATGTAAAACAACTCCCTTAATCTTCATTTCATCTGCACCCTATTTTTTTCCTTTGATTTCATGGATGCTTGAATGGATGAAACTTTTCACAAGATATTCAAAATAGCCATGCTCTGACTGAAACAAAGGTTTCGATAAGCTAGGATACCAGAATATCATTTCAATTTACCTTCAATGGTTGAATAGGCACTATGCATGGAATCTGGTATTTCAGTGTTGTTATTATTGATGTTATTTTTTCAAGATGGATGGCCCAAAATTTTAAAAAATGATGGGAACATTAGTTGAATATGATTCCCTGAAAACTTTGTTAGACCCGGTTCTTCAGTCACTGTATGTTCTGTCCTTTGTTAATATTTATTACAGCATGATATGATGTCCAATTTTCTCATCAGATTCTCATATAACTAATAAATGTTTTCTTTTTTCCTTATCTGTTTTCTTTTCACTCATGAAGGCTGCTTCAATGTTGCTGCTTTCTTTGTCATTCACTTGGAAAGTCCTGGCTCCCTATTCTGGCACATTAGCTGTCATTGGGACTGTTCTGTGAGTTAACACTCCTTTATACAATTAATGAAGCCCCTCAAAGCTTCTCCTTATTATGATGCCTGCAATTGTTGTCACCTCCTGTTGGCCGGTGAGATCTGAAACGTAGCTTCCATTTCCTTTATGCAGCTATGTCTTATCGTTTTCACTTGGTGCTGGTCCTGTGCCTGCTCTTCTTCTGCCCGAAATATTTGCTTCCAGAATCAGAGCAAAAGCAGTAGCTTTATCACTTGGCATGCATTGGGTAAGTCATGATAAAGAATCTGCCCAAGGATGTTGATATTTATGTGTGCATGTATATCCCTCTGAGCGAATTCACCTGTATATACTTTGATAGGATGTAGTAATAGTACTGTTCCAATGGTTCTTAATCTGCCTCTCTGTTGCATGTATTTTCTTGAAAAGAACATGATCTGAAAATGTTTCCTGGTAGCATTCTTCTATCAATTCGGTATCTATTGGTTTCATCTCTGACTTATGTTTGTGTTGTAACAGATCTCAAACTTTGTCATTGGCTTGTATTTCTTGAGTGTTGTGAACAAGTTTGGGATCAGCTCAGTGTATTTGGGATTTGCTGGTGTCTGTCTTCTTGCTGTCTTGTACATAGCCAGTAATGTTGTGGAAACGAAGGGGCGTTCGTTGGAAGAAATCGAGCTTGCTCTTAACCCGACAACTTGATTTGGATGATCTCCAAAGGCAAGCAATAATAATCTCTATGAATCTTGTTAATGTTCATCTCATGATGCATCCAAACATGGAGCACTCCATTAGTTTGTTAAGACTCTTTTGCGTCTCAGTTTTGTTGAAGTGTCCGTGTTTGTACAAAATCTGGAGTTTTGGCATTTGTAGGAACTGAATAAGATTTTGCAACTGGATTTTTGACAGTTTGATCTCTCGGTTATTATGCTTGTGATATTTAAAAGAAATCTCCAACTTTTCCATCCCTCTTTTAACCTCAAATCGTTCCCCTTTTTCCCCCAAATAACGTTTGTCCTCCCAAGTAATAAAGGCGGATAGGCTTAATAATTTGTATATTTATATCGTATTTGACACATATAAAATATAAAAATTACATCAAATCATGTTAATATATCATATATGAAACATATTTTTTATTTTTCTTAAATTTATATCTAATATTTGTTAAAATTTTAAATCACTTTGTTTTTTTAAATTGGTTTAGTACCAATGTTTTGTTTTAAATTTTTCATATTATTTTGATACCGTATCACTATATTATCAAGAGGAATATCACGTCGCCAAGTGCAATCTAGTACTATTGCAGAACACAAAAGAGAAACAATAAAAGATCGCAAATCATTATGACAAAGGGTTGCTGGTTCCATTCCTCAATTTTCCATTGTAGCGTCCCCTGAACTTATCTGGAGTATACATGAGATACCCAGAAATTGTAGCATTTATGGTGGACATTTCCCAAATATAATTTCTTTAAATTTATAACCTCGTAGGCTTTCATTTAAGCATTCACTAGGCGAAGCTGTATTTTCTTCTGAAATATCTACATGTTGGCTTTCCTTTCCCACCTTTCCTTTGTATCAAGTCTGCCAACAAATAATAGAGGAAATTATTAAAGGATTAGAAAAAGGGATTTCAGATGGAGCAGCAATCCGCTATGCAAAACTACCATCCACTTTTGAATAACCCAAAGCAAAATTGTTACGACATACAATCATATCAGATAGAGCAGCAATGCTTTCTTATTAATGAATTGGGGTAATGTCACCAATACCCTTTTAAGTATAGTGAAATGTTCAATATGATATTTGAATTTTAAAAATGTCTACTATGATACATGAATTATGAATTTGTTAATTAATATGATACTTAGAAGGTTATTTGCCAATTACATGTCATCGTTTGAAGCTAATCACATTAAGATAGAGTATCACATTAAGTAAGAAATTCAAAGTTCAAGTATTATATTGAAGATTTTTAAAGATTAAGTATCAAATTAAACATTTCGCTATAGTTCACGAGCTATTGGTGACATTAACCCTAATGTACCAAACCAATTATGTATTCGAAGAAGCTAAGGTGAAACTTACCCCCAATGCAATTTCTGCCGCTTTTTAGTTGCAAGCTGCCCAACAACATTGTCTGGCTGTGTAAAGGCATTATCATCTTCAATATGGCTCTTCAGGTTGGAAACAATTGAATCTTCAACTCTGGTATTTGAGTCTGCTTCCGGAGAATCTGTGCTATTGCAGTCTTCAGCATGAAATTTTTTGCTTCGATCTACAATTAGAACAAAATATTGTGGACGGATGAGACCAAACATCCCACTATAAAAATGTTACCAATGATTATATAAACCACAATTGGTACCTTTTGGTTTCTTATGGATCTTTGATTTTGCTTTTGTTTGTAAACGCCTTCTATGCAGCTCCTATTACATACAACATTCAGACAGAAGTACATTATCCAGGGGAAAAGAAATAACAGAAGAATATCAGAGTATTAATAAATGGCACATTTAAAAACTAAAATCTAAATGAGACAGAGTTTTGGACTCCTGCGTAGAAAGATGCCTAACAGCAAACAATGTCACATGACCGCAAAAAAATGAGAGGTTAAGACTTGAGATACTGATGAGGTTTTAACCCCTGGCTGTTGTGCCTCCTGCTGTTAAGTGTTAGGTTGGTTT
The DNA here is from genome assembly GCF_047325235.1 of Durio zibethinus. Lineage (NCBI taxonomy): Eukaryota > Viridiplantae > Streptophyta > Magnoliopsida > Malvales > Malvaceae > Durio > Durio zibethinus. The sequence goes on from NC_143182.1 coordinate 20,640,876, forward strand.
GTACTATCCAGAGTGCCTAACGTCAAAGAGCCAATTCCATAATGGAATTAAGAGGCTAGACCCGAATAATAAAGCAGAGTTTGCCTCCACCTCATAGCATCAACACCAGTCACCAGAATAGACCAATTAAATTGTAGTTTTCATATATCAACGAGAAAGAAAACATCCAACACCATACATGTGACCCTGCAACTATTGACCAATATCTTCAGCAATTTCATCAAGAACAATTGTAGATTATTAAGTACATGAAGAAAGGCTCAAGTGTGTTCGTTTGGATGCCTGCAGTGCAATTGTCTTGGAATGTTAATGAAAATCTTCAAGTTCAAAGTATTGAATTGAGGGATAGACAAATGCAAAAAACTGAACCACTCCCGTGCAAAAAAGCACCCATACTTGGTTCCATGGAGTTTAAGAGACATGGCTTGTCACATGCCCAATAGATACTATAGTTTAATAAACTGAATGAAACATCTAATGCACAAATAAAATATAGTGTACATGAGAAACCGTACTGTTACGACATCAATCTCCTGCTTGCATATGAGGTGCGAGTAGTGTATGATTCAAGTCAGTAAATTAGACTAAACTTGAAAGATGAAATACACAGAATAAAGGGAAGAAAGAGAATTAGATTCTCTTTAAGATACAAGAAAAACAGTGCCACGATGTCCAAAAAATAAAGAAGGGTATGGATAAGGATGAAACAAGAAGCAACAAAAGGTTTCAGTCTTTCATAAATGTAACTGCAAGATGATTCTTACCAGAAAGAAACTCAACTATCTAAAAGGATGCAAATATATCCCAAACTTCGCAAGCCAAAATGGAATTAAAACCACCACCATTAGCAAGTTCTCCAACATGATAAGGGTCAACAAATCTAGATCTTCGAAGTTTTTAGAAATGCCAATCCATTCGAATTTAGCACTACAAAACTTCTATAACGTTGCCCATTTCAGCTCCTAATCAAACATACCTAGTTAACTAGTTGAAAAACTTGTCAATTTTAAAGTTCTTCAATTGAATTTGGAGTTTAGCTCAGTTGGTTTATGCATCAATCTTAATAACATTCAGCAATTTTGGATTTCAAATCCTAACACCTGGAACCCCTTCTCGTATACCAACTAGCCCTTTTGTACCAAAAAAGTTCTTCAATCATAAAAAAAAAAAAAAAACCGTCTGGCCAAAAAACAAAAATCATAAACAAAACCCAAGATTTCACCACCCATCATCTCAATTACATAAAAGAGGTCATCTCAATTACATAAAAGAGGTATCTGCTAAAGATGATAAAAGGGTTCCTAATCCTATAGATTCATGTGAACATCCATATTAAGCATGAAAATAAGCTTTGGAGAAAAAAGGGTGGTGAAGATGGTACCTGGAATTTGGAAAGCTGTTGACGAGTGACACCAACAGGCTTGAAATTGGGTTGCAAACAAAGGGTTGAAGCAATTGCTGCCTCTCTTCTATTATCTTCCTCTTCTTCCTCTTTTTGCTTTCCCATTCCTCCCTCCTGCCGTCTGCTAACGTCCTCTCTCTCTCTTTCGGCTGTCAAACGGTGCGTCTAAAGTGCCGAAAGATTGAAACCGCAAGGCTTTTCGATGGAAACAAAATTGCTAAAAGAACAAATAGTAGTCCACTACTCCCCCAAAAATCATATTTTCTTTTGTCCGTCTTTGTTTTCCATAAGTGACAAAATAATGGATTATTCTTTCACATAGCAATTTTTAGGTAAAATACATGTTCCCTCAACTATGTCTTATTTCCAAAATGATTATTTAATTTTAAATTTTTTTTAATTTAATCACTAAAATTTAACTAATATCATCAAGTCATTAGTCTTTATTGATGTCATAATGATGTGTCAAATATTAAGTGTCACTTAATATTGTAACGTCAATCGGTATATTTCATGATATTATTGATATAACATTATAAGTTTTTTAAAAAATAAATTTAATTAATAATGTCATGTATCACCTTATAACTAGTGTGATATTGACACATCAATATATTATTAGAAATTAACGATTGAGTGATAAAAAATATTTATTTAAATTTTAGTGAATAAATTAAAAATTTTAATAGTTTAGTTACATCATCTTAAAAACAAGATTAGAGTTAGAGTGAACAATGATATAAAATTACCATAATTTTTTACATTAAAAATTATAAATATTAATAAAATTTTAATATGAAATATGATAAAATCAAAAAAATTTTAAATGTCTTAAAACTCAAATAAAATAAACCTAAAATGCATTAAAGTGAGAGGATCACGTGACTAAAAGAGATAATTACGAGTGATTAGAAATATAAACATGGTAGAAATTTCTTAAATTCTCATGGACATTTTTGAGTTTTGATATGTTGGTTTACATTTTTAGATATTTTTAACATTGAAAATTTTTTGAAGGGAATTTTTATTTATATCCAAAATTACTTTCCACACTCAATTACTATTTACACTTCATATTCAAATTTTAAAAATTAATTTTTTTACTCATTACACCCCCTAATCACATTTTTTTATTTTCCCTCAACACTCTTCACACTTATTTCCCAATTCCCTATCCATTTTCAATTCAAACTCCTCAAACCCTAATATAAAAAATCACTCTAAAATCACAAGTTTTGAAATTAATCAAGTCACCAAACTTTAATTTAGAAGGAAGTTGTTTTTTATTTTATTAAATTTTGGTTAGATATTGAATAAATTGAAATCTAGAATGAAATATTGCAAGTGAAATACTAAATTTTGGAAATACAAATTCAAAAGCTTCAAAAGCTTTTGGATTTGCATTTTCGAAAGCTTGTAGAAGTTCCTGAAAATGCAAATCTAGAAGCTTGAAAAAGCTTTTGAATTGCAAATTTAAAAGTTTTTAAGAAATACAAATAAAGCTTTCAAAAATGTAAATCCAAAAACTTGAAAAAAAAAAGAAAAAGAAGGGCTGAAAGATAATTTAACAAAAGTTAATTAAATACTTTAATTTAGAGATATTTTTGTAATAAAAAATAGAGGTGTGGAGAACATTTTTGGAAGTGCAAATAGAAGCTCCATTTCATGAAAGAGGATTTTGATAAGATCCATCATGATGATCTAGTGGAGGCTGATTTAGTTAATGATGATGAAGTCATGTACCAACACTCAATTGCACCAATTACTAGTCTTATTACTCATTATAGAGCTAAAAGTTCCATTCGGTAGTCAATCTTTTACTTGAACAAATTTCGACTCATGTAGAGCTATTGCATGATGAGGAGCCTAAGATGTTCAACTTGATCACTTATGAAGGTATTTGAATACATTTGGATTATTTCATATTATTTGGGCTTATTGTGTGAATTTGGGCCGTACATATTAGGTCATGCATGTATTGAGCCTCACATATTGGTTGCTGCATGAAAGTCTGAAGATTTGTGGCTAATCTTGGATGATTATTAGGTTAATTACTTGTAATCTTTTTTATTTTGGCTTTAGTATGCTATTTTTCTTATTTTAGTTTTACAAATTTTATCTTTAACCAAATTTGGTAAATATCTTATCAATTAGGATTATCTTAGATTTTTCTCTATCCTAAATTTTTTTATTTCCTTAATCAAGAGTATAACTTAGGTTCTAAGGTTATTATAGTAGGCATTATAAATTTACCTTAATAATGTAATAGCCACACATCATTATAACCAGAATTGCATTCTTGCATTTTGCTTCAATTTTTATCAAAGTAGTACCTTTGCTTTGTAGTGAATTACCCAAATTCTTATCACTTTTCTTTCTTTCTCTTCTAAGAGTTACAAATCAACCCATTATTGGATTGATTGTGACATGCAAACTTATTAATCAATTAAGCCTTGGTTTATCTTCTTTTTCTTTGTTTTTGCTTACTCTTTTTGTTGAAACCCAAAACTTCACTTTATACTTCCACAATTGAGATGCATAAGATTTTGAGTATGAGAGAAAATGAAAGTGTGAGAAAAAGATATGGGTACCTTCACAAGGTGCTTTAAGGGGCTAGAGTGGCTTATGTCGATGGATCTTGGATCATGACTCATGGAGAAAAAAGAAAAAATTTATATGAAATTTTTTAGGTGAAGTTTGTGATCTTCCTCACTAAAAATAATTTAATAAAAACTAAAATCAAAAATCAAAATCAATGGATTGATAAAATTCAATGAGAAGATCAATAATATGTAAAAAAAATTATTACAAATATCATTTATAATTCAAATTTGATGAGCATTTATTCAATGGTAAAAATTCTGTCAAAACTTTTACTAAAAATACCTCTCTAAAAAATATATCAAATTTTATTAATTTTTTTTAAAATTTAGACTCTAGATCGAACAAGACCTTTCGATTTATTGGTTTTAATTTTTAATTTTAGCTTTTATTGAATCGTTTTTAGTAAGAAATTTTATGAATTTCATCTAAATCTTTCCTTGGCAATGAATATTTACTCATCGTTAACAAATTGTTAAGGATTAACAGTTGGGTGATTAGAACATACTAACTCAAAATTTAATGATTAAATTAATAAATTAATAATTATTTTAAAAACATCACCATAATTAAATAGTCAATGATGTAATTTAGTATAAATATGAATTTTGACCCTACTTTGGCAAACTGAAAGAACCTTTTTAATTCGAAGGGCTAATATTCCTTACCGGGTCACAAAATAAACTTTACAATATTTTCAATTTACCAAGATCTTAGTCTTCTTTCAATTCTTATAAAATAACAGCCAAGTACTGATCAAATGACCACATTCTTGATTGTCATACTGCAAAACTTTCTCATTTGAGAGAACTTTCCAATTTCGGAAACTTTCATGCATCTAACATAGAAGTTATATATATTTGAAATTATTAGAGATTAAATCTTACTCATTGAAAAAAAAAAATCAATCTTCTTAAACTAAATGAAATTTGAGTCTTCGCATTAGCTAACTAAAATTCCTCTTTAATTTATATATTTAGACTCTAGCAAGCTGTCCAGCTGCAATACATTGGAGCCTAAGCAATTGCACTCCATCACCGTTTCTTATGTTAGAAAAGGTTGACTTTTTCAAGTTCAAACACTTTTGCAGCTATTAAGGTTTTTGGGGGTTACCATATGTTTTTTGCTTGTTGATGAAGGCAAATTTGGTTCAATGAGCAAGTTTGAAGAGCCAATATATAATACACCAAAAACAAGATGTTGTTAGTATTTACATGGTGACCAAATTTGTATTATTATTGAAAATTACTTTATCATTGTCAACAATTTTATATATATATATATATATATATAAATGCCTCTTCATTTTTATGCCATAAATAGTAAAAATTAACATATTTAATATATATCTCACAAACACATATATTATGTATAACTTAAATGTGCTCTAGTGTAAGTCAATTTCTCTTATTCTCATATAATTAATGGATTTATTTATATTTCTTATTATCATAGTAAATTTTAAAATAAAAGTTTATATCGAATAAAATATATACTTCAACTTTCTTATATTAAAACTTTGGCTTGTAAATACAAAAATATTGTAAATGATTTTGCGAAAAAATTAAGTTTGGAATTTTTAGAAGAATTCTTTGTGAACAATAGGATTATATGGTGAAAAACAACCTTATCTTCTTTAACAATTCCACCCCTTTTAATCTTAGAATATAAATTAATAACGTGAGACTTCAAAATTTTATAGTTAACTATTAAAGTGTCTTTTTAGGAACAATAGCCATTAAAAATGAATCAAGAAATAATGGCCAATGTTGTTAGGATGAGTAATAAATAGATAAACCCAAGCCTAAGCACATGCCTAAAACAAATTAGATTTCGTTTTTCAAAGGTAAAAAATTTCTCAAGATTTTGATCCTGGGTTTTGACTAGAATTAACAAAACAAAAGGAAGAAAGATGAAGGAAGAGTGCAATGGTGGTTACTTACCAAAATCTCAGCAGTGATTCCAGTGGCCTATTTCTCTTGTCTTTTTAGCAGTTGTGCATACCATTATATATTGTATTCTATTGTTTGTTTTTTAATACAAAAACAAAACAGTTTGGTATATAATAAGTGCATTTGTGGTCTGAAATTCAGTGTTGGATGCATATAGAATAAGGTATTTCATCTATTAGGTTCTATTTCCATATCTAAACTACAAATAATAATAATAATTAAAAAAAGTTCTATACCTAAACTACTGCACCAGATAAATTTTCAAGAGTTCAACTAGCTGGTGCCAATTCTACTAGTGTATAAAACACTAAAGACCAATAAATATTAATATTTTAGGGTTTAATTATATATAATAATGAACTCTTTTCTATAAATTCAAGTTATGAGATAATCGTCACTCAATTTCATACATATTTGATACAAAATAAACATGATAAAGATATATACAATTTTCTGATTTATTATTTTTTCCATGATACTTGTGGTCTGACATTGAATAAGAAATTTTTTTCTCACCCTAAACTATGTTTAAAAAAAAGCTCTTGATTTCTAACAAAAGAGAAAACCACCAACGTGGCACAGATTTTTGAATACTATGTTCCTTGTCTAAGAGAACAAAATAAGTATTTTTGTTGAATTAGCTTTGCTATTCAAAGAAGCATCAAGCTATATCGCATTTAATTATTAACAAACCGAAGAACTCTGCGCGGTTAGAGCCAACTGAAAGAAGTGAAAAACATGCAAAAAGCCTTATCTTAAGTTCTAGTTGTCCCCTTCAAAGCTTTTCTAGCCAAATTAAACTTTAAATTCCCTAATGACCAAAGAGATTATGAATTTTCCCTCATTCTCACCCACTTCTTTGCATAACTTTAATGGCCAATATTGAGAAACATATTGTTCAACCATTTTCCAAGCCTTCTACTATCCAAATGATGCATAATCTCATCTTTCATGCTTTATCCCTTGTCATTGGTTTGTCACTCGGTATTGTAATTAGTTTACAGCTTAAAATTTTCCCACAAAATTTTCAAGCCTCCTTGATCTCTACTTCTCCATCAATACCACCAGGTTCCACTTCTCCGCTACCATCAACACCACCACCATTATCAACGCTGCGGCCGCCACCTTCTTTGTTGAATTCGCCAATAGAGCTAGTCCCATCATTTCCAACAAATGGAACATCCAACTCTAGCTGTGTTTTATTGGAAGAACCTAATAAACCTCTGATGCACGACATGAGTGACGAGGAGTTGTTACGGAGAGCATCCATGGTTGCAAGAATTCAAGAGTTTCCTCATCAGCAGTCCCCTAAGGTGGCTTTCATGTTCTTGACAGCAGGGCCACTTCCCTTGGCTCCATTGTGGGAGAAGTTTTTTGAGGGTAACGAAGGCCTTTATACAATCTACGTTCACTCACATCCTGACTACAATGAAACAGTTCCTCAGACTTCAGTCTTCTACGGTAGAAGAATCCCCAGCCAGGTTTTACTTTTGGAATCAACAAAACATAGATTTATATAATAAAAAATTTTATAACGAAAATCCGCCTTTCTTTTTTTTTTTTTAATTTCAAATTGTTATTAATTCGATTATTTTCCTTTTTTTTTTTTTTTTGGGTGCTAAGGCAGTCTATTGGGGGACTGCAACAATGATAGATGCAGAGAAGCGTCTCCTGGCAAATGCACTTCTTGACGTCTCAAATCAAAGATTTGTTCTTCTATCAGACTCATGCATTCCATTGTTTAACTTCAAAAAAACCTGTGACTACCTCATCAACTCAAAGTTAAGCTTCTTGAGCGTATTTGATGACCCCAGAAAAGCTGGTCGCGGGCGATACAACCCCCGAATGTGGCCTGTAATTAACATCACCCATTGGCGAAAAGGGTCTCAATGGTTCGAATTGCACCGTGACATTGCCCTACACATTGTTTCTGATAAAAAGTATTATTCAGTTTTCAAACAATACTGTCAGCCACCTTGCTACAACGATGAACATTACATCCCTACATTAGTAAACATGTTCTATGGGGAGTTAAACTCAAATCGGAGCATTACTTGGGTGGATTGGTCGAGAGGAGGCACTCATCCAAGGAAATTCGGATGGCCTGATATCACAGATGAGCTTTTGAATCAAATTCGATATGGATCCGAATGTATTTACAATGGCAATACAACTTCAATGTGCTTCCTATTTGCCAGAAAGTTTTCACCAATCACCTTGGAACCCTTGTTACGGATTGCCCCATTAGTGCTTGGTTTTGACCCTTGAAAAGTTTTTGCTCAAAATTGTTCAAAAAAAATGTTCAATAAAATTGCGAATGTTGACTTTGCTTTTTTTTTCTTTTTAAGATAACCAATGTTAGATTCGTATAAAATTTCAGGTACTTACAACATCCCAAAATTTGGTTAGGATCATCACTTTCAATTTCATGCATTTTTTTTAATAATACAAACAAGATATTCTCAAACTTTACTTGACCTTATTTTATTATTGGACAATTTTAAAAATGTATTTTTCACATATTTCAATCTCATAATGTTTTTCACAAGGATTAAACCTTGGTTAACAACAAAAAATAGCTTTTTCCTTACCAATTGGAGTATTAACTCTTTTGGGTATGGTCGTGGAACTTTCAATCGTTGAATTTGAGCTTTGTTTTCTAACGAGTTTGATAGACGGATGAGTAAACAACGCTATATGATTCTTAAGCATTATTGAATCGCATTTTATTTTGGTCTTTATACTTTTAAAAATTAGATATTAATTTTTATTTTTCCAATGTTGTTACCAAATAGTCGTTCTGTCTATATTTCTATTAACTCCACTGTTAAATATTTGTTGACGACACGTGTCTACCGCATGTCAACTATGTCTACAAAACTTTATTACTTTGATTTTTTAAAATTTTTATTTATCCATATTTTTCTTTTTAATTCTTTTCTTTTTCTACCCTTCCTTTCCCATTCAAGACCCCACTGACGAGAGGCACATTGCATTGGTGATGGCGGATAGTAGGCTTTGGCCCAATTGGTGTCGTAATGAGGGCTGAAGCCGAACCGGCCCTCGTGGCCACTTATTCGACAAGGGAGAACAGATTTCAGACTTCACGTCGCTTGTGAAGCCCAACCTCTTTCCCTAACTAAAGTACCTGTACCAAGTTAGCAATAGGGGTTGATCTGGCTCCAACCGTCACGAGTAGGCCTAAACTGGCTAGGAAATGAGAGGAACAAGAATGAAATAAAAAAAAAAAAAAAAAAGGACATTAAAAAAAATTTTTTTTTCAAATAATTATAATTAAAATAAAATAAAATAATTTTTTAAATTTTTTTTATAAAAATATAATCTAGATTTTAATAGATTTTATTATATATTGTAATTTCAATGAATAAATTTTAAATTTTTCTATTTTTAATAAGTTTTTTATTTTTTAAATATAATTTAAAATTTTAATATATTTTATAAAATATTATAATTTAAAATAAATGAATTTAAAATTATTTTATTTTTAATAATTTTTTTCTTTTTTAATTCTTAATATAAACTTAATCCTCTGTATACTTAACTCACTTAATAAGGATATTATGCACTTAAATTCTCTCAACCTAAATTAATTTTATATAAATATATAAAAATCAAAGTTATTGATAAAAAAGGAAATTATCTAATGTTGATGGCTTATATTATTGACAAGTGGACAATTTTAAAAAATTATCATGTATCTTTTAATAAGTTATTTACATTTATGTATTATTTAACTTAAATCACTCTCAATTAAATTCATATTAAATACAATAAAATTTTTATTGTCAATATTATAGAATAATTTTGTGACCTTCTTTTCTAATTATAAATATTAAACTTTTAAATTACATTTGTATAAAAAAATTAGTTACCAATTTTTTAGCCTATGACTTATTTATTTACTCAACCATTTAAGTTTTATATATATATATATATATATAAATGTTTAATATGTATATGTACATGTATATATATATATATATTATTTTATGATTAAATCAATTAAAATTAATTTTTTATATATATAATATCAAATGAATTTCATTACCATTATTACACTAATTTCAAAATCTTTACTTTTTCATTTCTCTCAAACAAGTTAATACATATTATATTTGATTATTATAATTACCAAGCATAAATTACTCTCAATTTAAAACATTATTTTTTTATCTTGATTTGGTTCTTAAACTCATTTTAATTAATTAGTCATTCAAAAATTACATATCATTCCATAATTATTTTCAAGACTCATCCTATAAGTAAGTGTGCTTTGGGATGCTTAAGAAATAAATTGTATCATTTTAATTTTTTTTCTCATTATCTTAATATTCTTTTTGTCGTGGAGTAAAAATAGCTTAGATTCTTTTTTTTTTTCTTTGTGATATTATATAAACAGGTGGATTAGATGCATAAAATTTAATATAATTAATTTTTTTAAAAGTTTTTTATTACTTTATATTTAGTTTTGTATTATTTAGTGATTACTCTATTTTTTTCATTTGAGTGAAGCTTTTTCAAATGCATTAATTATATTTATATTCTTTTAAATTTTCAATTGACTTACCTTTAATTCTCAATAAAATATCCTAAATCTTACATGAATATATAAAAGTAAAAACCTTTGGTAGAAAAGGAAAAAGTCTAATGTAGAATTTTTATTCTTTTGACATGTAGATTATCTTAAACAATCCCTACGTGTTTTGTATTTAATAAATATACATTCTTATTTTAACAAATAATTTTTTGAAAAAATTAATTACAATTACTCACTTATAAATAACTAATATTCTTGCTTTCAATAAATAAATTACTATTTCATAAATTAAATCACTAAATTAAATTAAATTAATTAGAGAAGAAAAAATTTTCTTCTATACTATAAGTTTTCAATTGGTTACAAATTAAGACAATTTAAAGTACACCATATATATAAATATGTAATTTATTTTACAAAAATCCGATAATGAAGGCTAATATTTATTTACTTTTACATTATTTTATATTTATGAAATTATAAGTTAACCTAATTATTTAAAAAGATACACGTCAATCTTATAAATTAGGTTGTAAAATTCATAAACTTTACCATTAATATATAAAAATAATAATTCTTTAGGTACCTTAGTACATTTCAAAGATCCTTTGATAAAGGGGTATGTAAGGCTTAGATTCCAGTCAACCCATCCCTAATTCTAAAGCACAAATTGTGTTTCGCTTTTTGAATTAGTTGACTTTTTAGGGAAAGCAAACACATTACACGTGGGCCTAACATTAATTATTCAAATAAAATTTTAAGATTAATATGCAATTATCTCAAACAGTAAACAAGAGTAGGGGTTTTAGAGTGGGTTTGGATGGGAGATTTTAAGAAAGGATTTTATATGTAAATAGATTTTTAAAATTTTAAAATAAAATTCTTTTTTTTTGGTAAAATTAAAATTAAAATTGTGAAAATTTTTAAAATTTGATGAGGAATTTTGGAGTACTCATTAGGTGGAATTTATGAAGTCTTTTGTTTTTTTATATTAAGAAGTCAACATTTATTATATTTCTTTTTTATGTAACTATTAATTTTTTTTTCAATTTTAACCAAAAAACTCATTATAAAATTTATTTTAAAAAATTTTTTATACTGTTAGTTATAATTACACATTTTTACAAATCTAATGACATCCATATTATATATATTTTTTTAGTATTTTGCTTTTTATATCTCTAATATATATCATTATTTGTTTATTATAACTATTTTTTTTTATCTTATCAAGTTTCAATATTTAAAATTCTTTTTTTAAAAAGTAATTATCCAAACAATGTAATTACAAATTTTGTTATTTTAAATTGATACATTTCAAATTTCTTAAATTTCAAAATTCATCGACTACATGAACATTTATCCAAACAACAACATTTTATGACTTGGAAAATTTTTAAATGATTAATTTAAGCTACCTAAGGGAGTTTATGAGCAATTATTGGTCTAACTTTACAAAATTGTTCATCAATAACACGAAAAGGATTTAAAAATCCAAAATTATTGGTCTAACAATATTTATGTAGATAATAAGAATTTAAAAGTTTGAATAATATTTAAATAATTAACTTAAGTTATCTAGATGAGCATATGAGCAATTATTGATTAACTTTAAATTATTGTCCAAGTACAAAAGTCCTAAAAAGCTCCAAATTCACTACATGAACATTTATCTAAACAATAACATTTTAAGATTTTGAATAATTTTTAAATCATTAACTTAAGCTATGTAAAGGAACGTATGGTCAATTATTGGTTAACTTTATAACATTATCAATTATAACAAAGTTTAAAAAATTCAAAATTGTAACTACAAGAATAATATTGGTGCAAACAAGAATAACTTAAGATTTTTAACAACTTTGAAATGATTAATTTAAGTTATCTTAGTGAGCATATAAGCAATTATTAATTAACTTTACAAAATTATTCTTAGAATTAAAAGAGTTTTTTTTCCCACCCTATAAAGCTAATAAAATGTCTTAGTTTAATTCTTGCTTTGGTCGAAATAAAGCCTCCCATTTGCACTAAGAATTTATGTTCAACTTACAATAAATACAATTAAAATCCTTCCAAACCCCTTAAATATTTTTTTGACTTTGAAGCTTGGTCCAAAATAAAAGAAAATAGAACATTAATTATTAGGCTGTAAATGAATCTATGCTATGCCACATAGTAGGTCATTTTAAGCTTAGCTTGGTTAAATGTTATTAAAGTTGAGTTTTTACCTAGCTGAAGATAAATCAATGAAAAATCCTTATGTTCAAGGTCGAACCTCTTGTTTTAATTTTTCTTTGACCATTTTCAACTCAGTCATGCTAAGCCATCGTAACTAAACTAACATAGCTTAAATCATCATTTTTCTTTCTAGGTACATTCTTTTTTACTATACAAAGCATTTATATTTTTATTTCTTTTACTTTCATATAATGTTGATTTAACATATTTCCTTCTCAACATGTGAAAATGAATAAATGATATCCATAATAAGGTTAAGCAAATTAATATTATTATCATGTTAGTTTAACTAACCACTACTTTAGTACTTTTCAACTTACAAGCCTGTACACTGGCTGTTGCCTTCAACAAAAATTTAACATGGTTTGGTTTTATTTCAATAATTGTTATCTTTTGGATGTTTGATAGATAACATCATAATCAAAATATAAGAGTGATTACAATTAATTGAAAACTTTCTTAAGTAATAAGGAGAAAATTACATCAGTGTGAAGGACGATGAACTAAAAGGAGAATATGTGTTAAAGATGGGACTAGGGTCGAGTAAGAGGCAACGATATCATCAAAACAATTGTAAGTATAGCATGAAAGCAACACGATTTAAAAAAGGAAGGTGAAAAAAGGAAAAACATAAAGTCTCAACTTTTCTTGGTGTAGACGACAATAGATTTGTTGGTAATAAATGGTGTAGGGACTCATGTCATCGAAAAAATGCACAAAAGGGAAGCATTAACATAATGGTGGCTGTGATTGAGGAGAGAGAAAATGTGAATGAGAGAAAATGAGGAAGAGGATTTAAGGATTTAAAACATAAAACCATTATTGATTGAATACAAATGAAAATTTTGTCGGTATTCGTCAAAACTTTTTTTAAATTAATTTTTTTACTGACATTTATCATTGATAAAATTTTTTTCATTGATAAATCATAAAAAGTTATTATTGACAAAAAATTATATCGATAATTCATTGTTAAAGTATTTGTTAACGTATTTACAACAAAACATTTCATCCATAATCCTCATGCAAACTTTTTCATTTACTTACAAATTACTATTTGATAATAACTTTTGTTGATAATCCATCAATAATAACCATACTAATTCTTTCTTTTGTTCCATTGGTAATTATCAATGAAAATTTTTTATTGGTAAAATTTCATTGATAATAGACTTAATTTTAGTAATGAACAATCTTCATTCCTACAACAAAGAAAAAGAAATGCGAAATAAACGGACTTTAACATTTTTAACATTTAAAACACTAATAAAAATGGAGTGAGATGAGAATCGTGAATGGTTATAAGATAACACTCACATCTTAGACTCATGTGGTAAGAGACTTGATGACAAGCAATGCCATTTCAAGAGTCAAAACTTAAAGCTACCTTCTCAAAGCATGGGAGAAAAATCTAAATGTGATCAACACTATCAGGCAAGACTCATCTACAAGTGACTTCAAAACCTTGGTAAAGAGAGAGCATCAAGAAATTTACATGACGAACACACCCTCAAAGAGAGTGAGGACTTAAAGAGACAAACCTATCTCTTTTGGATCCGAAGACTTCAAAGGTTAGTTACACCAAGTTAATGATGTTATAGTGATCACCTCTACAATTCACAATCACATTATGAAAAAAGTTTCATATCGATAATGGTAGCACAATTGATGTACTTTACTACAAAGCCATGAAGACTAAGTGGCCCTTACAATTGATATCATTATCTATCTTACATATATTTTATGATAAGTGCTATACTTTAATGTCTTTTTATATGGCCATAACCAAGGATGTTCAAGAAGATATATATTAGATATAGCATGAATCTTATGAAAATAGATGATTGATCAAAATATGATTTATCACTCTAACTAATTAGGAGAAAATCTCATTGATTCTTGACAAGTATAAAATCATGAAAACCTTTGGAAAGATGGAATGAAGAATTGGAAAAAGATTCAAATTTCATTTATAGGATCAATAATTTTGGGTTTAAGAACTAATATGGTTATACGCATATAAAGTAGACACTAAGTCAAGTTTCAGGTCTAATTAAGATTTTACATGATGAAAGGATTGAATTATGCTAATAGAATGTGAACGGATAGTGTTGTCAAACCACTTTAATTATTTTTTATAATTGGTTGGTCATGACACATTACTAAATGACATTATGAATTGATTAATTGGAGTAAAGACGAATGCAAAGATGTTTGATTCATCTAATCATAATTGGTACAAATTCATATATTTTGTCAAAATGTTTAATTATCTAATAGATCATAGACATTAAAAGTAATTGAATAAAAAATTAAAATGAAGAACAAAGTTAGACTTAATTGAAAAAAAAAGTTTGGTAATTTAACAACTTAATTGACATAGTTCAATAATTCAAATAATATTTTTAAAATCATGAAATTCAAATAAAACTTAGGGTTACCCAAACTTCTTTCTATTCAAATAGTGTTTGGTCACCCTTTTATAAGCTTGATGATAAATAAGATTGAAAAGACTACCTACCATTAGTTTTGATCAAAGTCTTTCCTCTGTCAAGGATTTTATATATATACGTATATTTGAGGTTTACAAAGAATTGAAGCCTAGTCACTGAAATTAAAAATGCCACGGTTCTAGAGAAGAATATTTTTGTTTCGCATCAATTATGCACTAAAGTTTGTCTATGTATTTAAGTGTCCATGCCCTTCTTAACATGTGAGACACTTTTTATGGGATAAATCATGAGGTCCAATAGATCAAAATAAATAATACCTTTTTAAGTTAGCATGGATAATAACGCTTGGTATTAGAATTAGCTCTAAGGTATTAACATGTGAGACACCTTTTACAAGAAAATGTTCTTGTTAATGGAGTCTTAAATCTCACATCAATAATGTACTATATTTCGATTAGGTATTTAAATGTTCATATCACATTCAACCTATAAAACACTTTTCATGGAAGGAAATTATGAGACATAATAGATTAAAGTCGATAATATCTTGCATGTTGGTGTGGACCTAACATTTTACTTGTATGGATTATCATTAGAGGTTACACATTTAATAACTTGCTAAATACAAAAGTCTAATAGAGTTTAGTCAAACTAAAATGAAAATTCTAATAATATATAATTAAAATAATTTCTTTACAAATTACTATATTACACCTCCAATTATTGATAATTTTTTGACATGTGTCCAAAATAATAAGCTAAAATTGCTATACGCCCTTCTTACGATAATTACGAAAATGCTCCTCTTAATTGGTCAAAATTATTATAGTGCCCATCTAACTATAATTATGAAAATGTTTTTCTTACCATAATTGACTAACTATAATTAAAAGTAATTCTCTTACAGTATATTTGGATTGAGTGGAGGGGAAGGAAATGAAAGGAATATAAAGGAAAGTAATGGAAACAAAAAAAACTCTTTCTTTGTTTAGATAAACTTTTAATTAAAAAAAAAAAGAAAAAGATAGAAACTCAATAACTTTTGATTTCTCTTGTAATTTTCACTTTTTTAATACCTCAATTTAGGAGAAAAGGTAAGGAAAGGAAAGTTGAAAAATTTTTATTTTTATAAAAAGATATTATATCCATCTTTTTATTAATACTAAAAACCTAGTTAAAAAAACCTAACCACTTCACAATCTTCATATAATTTGTTCAAAGCCATCTCGTTTTGGTAAAATAAATTTATGTTGGACAACTATATGGTGATATGTTATTACTTTTTGTTTGGTGCAAAAAGGACATATAATTCACTAGTTTGTAATGCTTTTATGTGATTGTATTTTTTATATTTAATAGATTTCATATGAATACATCGGTAAAGTGATAGTGTGCTGAAATTTTAGCAATAGCCAAAAATTCCATCAGAGTATATTTGTAAAACACCTTTCTTTTTCACTTGATTAAAAACCACTAATATAGCAATAATTGTAAAGTTAGATAAAATAGCAAACATATAATGATTCACAAGTACTTTAATATCACATAATTATCTTTTTAGATCTAGTTACTTGACGCTTCGTAATCCTACTTTTTGTATTATGGATAATGATGTGTATAAAGCTAATAACTAGTTCTTCTATTGATATATGTCTAGATGACTATAACCTTATGTTTTAAGCAAATGATATAATTTTGTAAAAGCTTCAATGTCCATTCTAGTATTATTTACGCATTATCTATCGCTTTTAAAGATCATTGTATTTAAGTTTAACTCTCTAATATGTAGATTATCATAAGATGTTTCACCAGAAAATAGTCTATGTCGTTTTCTAACATTCATATTTAACAAAGTTACAGCAATAAAATATAACAAATGCAATAAAGTCTCCATCTAATTCAAATGCATAATAAGCAATAGAACCAATTGCATCTTCGTTCTTAGTAATAAACCAACCATAACTATTTAGAAGACAAAATATCGTTAAAATTAAAAACATATATGAAAAACAAATCTTGCATATGGTACATGAAATCTATCAAACATCATAAAAAATATAAATCAGCAATAAACATTTTTGGATAAAAGGAGCTAAAACAAAAAACCACAAAACAAGACGATTACATCATAAATATAAATTTAGATCTAAACAACATCTACAAATATATAAAAAAAAAACATTGAAAGGCAAAAAAAATGCATATTAGATAAAAAGATCAATCATAAAATATGCAATGTTTTATGTAAAAAATGAAAAAAAAACCAAACATGGTAAAGATTAAATGACGGATGTTAAAGCTGAAATTGGTTCAAAGAGAAAAAAAAAATGCTATAAGCTGAGATATGTTGAAATAAAAATCATAAATGTATTGGGTGTTGAAATATGATGAAGACATCAAATAAGACGTTTCACATATACAAACACCTTGTTTGATGTATAAAATATATGTTATTATGCTTCATGATTAGACATTACAGTGTCCTTATTGTCAGAACATGATATTCGAGAGGGAAATTAAAATTTTAATATGTGACAATTGATGCATTTGTAGGAAAAAATACCTTAATTGATAACCAATTAAGGCATTTTTTTCATACAAATGCTTTAATTGAGAGACTCTTATTTGGCAATCATTTATGTCATAACAAAGTCTTTGAGAGAAAAAAATATTTATAATAAAATTATCAATTAAAGCATTTCAATGAAGAAACACTTTAATTGATGGGCAATTTAGGTATTAGACGAAGAAAACGCTTTAAAGGATGCATTAATCAATTAAGGCATTTCATGCATGAAATGCTTGATCAATTAAGGCCTTTCATCATGCTAAATACTTTAATTGCAATATAAAAAAAAGTTAAAATAACACTAAACAACTAAATTTCTATCATTTCAAAATATATTTTTAAAGAAATAATGATTATATGATAATTTTTTTTCATGTTAAATTTGAAAAAGAAACCAAATTTCCTCCTTGATTTCTTAAAATAACACAAGAAAAAGTAAAATTTTCGTTCGAAACTTTTAATACCATTAAAAATTTAAAATTTTTTTATTTAATTAAATTATCTTGAAACAAATATAAAAATTAAATATATTCTAAAAAATATTTTATAAATTCCTTGTAACCAAACGCGCTCTAAATATATAAAGCGGTTTCAAGATATTCTCTTCTTCGAAACTTGTTCGGCACATGCGTTCTACTGCCTCTGACGCAAACTCCTATAAATCTCAGAAAACCATCAACTTTTATTGTTGTTTTTTTGTCCTAAAATATAGAAAACACCCGTCTTGTCTTTTTTTGCGGTTAAATTTGTTTCTCCGGTGACTGATCATCGCCGGATTGTTGCCCTGACTGAGCAATGGGAGAGGAATATTTACAGCAGTTCCTGGATGAGACCACTTGGTACAACAGCATTGTGTTGGAATATCTTTTGCCCACCAAACTGTGGAGCCCACTCCCCCATTTCTTTCAAAGTTGGCTGCGTAACTACATTGCCGGGACTTTGCTTTACTTCATCTCTAGTTTCCTCTGGTGCTTCTATATTTACTACTTGAAGCGCAATGTTTATGTTCCCAATGGTACTTTTTTTCCTCTTTTTGTTGATTTTTCATGAGTTTAGTGATGGATGAAAACTGGGTTTTCCTTTTTATATTGATTTTGAATCTGGGTTCTGTCTTTTTTTTATTGTTTCTTTAGTTTTAAGTTGATTGTTTCGCTAAGTTTATTAAGACGCTAAGTTTATTACATCTTAATTTCTTCTTTTATAAATGGACATTTTCTGATCGTGCTTTAACATTTTTCATTTTGGATCTTTGGGGAGAATAAGTCAAAGGAGGATGCATGTTGGATTCTGTCTCTTAATTTGTTTCTTTCACCTAATAGTACTAGAGATTATATAAAAGTAATGCTTCCTTTCGAATCTGGGATTGGAATTCAGTCAATGATGAAATATATGGATAGAATGCCTTATGATCATTGTCAAATTACTTGTGATTATCTAAAAGAAGGTCAGCTGATAATATTGGTAGGGAATATTATTTTCTTGATTCAAATCCTTTACCCGTGAATTAATTTTATGGGATTGTGATGAATGCTAGCTTTCATCCTGTATTTTCTATTTAATTCTTGGACCATTTTGTATTACCATGCATGATACCTGCAAAACAGACTCCAATATATCTTTTAAAAAAAATTATAGTCTCTCATCTTATCTGCAATAGATACCATAATCTTAAAAGCCATTAGGAACCAAACAACACTACACCTGCTTGTAGAAGTCAACTGTATTCTTTTTTCTCTGTTATATTTTTTCTAATGTGAAATTCCTACCCTGGCTTAATATGGCTCCTTTGTTTATGTCTTGAATGCTCTTAATGCAGATGCTATCCCTACAAATAAAGCCATCCTTTTGCAAATTTATGTTGCTATGAAGGCCATGCCATGGTACTGTGCTCTTCCAAGTTTTTCTGAATACATGGTTGAAAATGGCTGGACAAAATGTTATGCTAGAATAAGCGACGTTGGTTGGCTTCCCTATGTAGTATATTTATTTATTTATCTTGTGGTGGTGGAGTTTGGTATTTACTGGATGCATAGGGAGTTGCATGATATAAAACCTCTATACAAGTATCTTCATGCAACCCATCACATCTACAACAAGCAGAATACCCTTTCTCCATTTGCTGGTAAGTTCTTATCTATATGCTCTAGTTTCCGTGGTTTATACTTGCTTCCACTGGCAAAAGGATTAACTTGCTTGTCTAAAAGTTTGAACCATATTGAAATGTTTTCATTACCGTGCTTGACAATAGGCAGGCCATTATGGTTATTTTTTATATCAAATTACAGATCTGTTGATTAATAGATAGATAAATAAATAAGACAAAACTTGACAAGTTTAACTAAGAGAGGATCCTGAATTGATCGGTTTTAGCCAACCAGTTTTTTGGGGATCTCATAATCTTTTATGATGTGAACATGGTAGACTTTAGATTTGAACGCAAAACATGCCTTGAATTTGGCATATGTTTGACCATTATCTTTGTCTTCTTGCATATGAGATTATTAATTTGCTTTGCACTGTATTTTTTTCTTGTTGAAACTATTGCTGCCACCTAGCTCCAATTTGGACAGGTAAAGCATGCTCTAGCTTGCATGCATTTAAATAGTTCATATCTTCAGCTTCTTGGATGATTGACTAGACTGAAAGAGATTAAACAGAATTAACATTATTCCTTGATAGAAGAAAAGTGAAATGCTTGGGGTTGCTTTGGAGCATATTTAACCATTAGTCTAGAATTATGACTGGGTTGAGTGTCTTAAACTTATAGATATACTGCATAAATTAGTGTAGGTGAAGTTCTGAGTGTTTCTTTTTCCCTCTGGGAATGCATACCATGTCAAAATCTGTGGACCTTGTGGATGCCAGAATTACAGTTATATGGTAAAATTGTTTAATTTAATGATTTTATTTGACGTCTCTTTTGCTGCTATAATGTTGATGTCACATTAATAATAAATCCATGTTAGTTTGTACTGCATGCTTGCTTGATAGGGTGGAAGAAAATTGAACAGATGAAAACTTGGAGGAGAAAAGTGAGAAGATGGAAAACATATATATATATATATATATATATATATTTGTGTGCTTGGTAGGAAAGATGGAAAATAGAGAAAAAAAAATAATGTTGGTCAATTATATAATTATGCAACACTTATTCACACCTTTCTCATTTTCTCTCCTATCTTTCCAATTTGGAATGATTTGCTTTTGTGAATAAGAGTGGAAAATTGTCATCTTTCCTATTTCTTTCCTCTCACTTTTCTCTCACACCAAGCACACTCAAAATTCATTTTCTTTCCATGTTTCCACCCTCCTCTTTCCATCCTTTGACTTTTCCACTCTACCAAGCACACCCTTAGTGTTAGAAAGAGAATGAAATTGAATCTGTCAATTACTTTCATTATGAGGTTTGCCTGTCAATATTTCAAGTAAAGTTTCTATATTATTCTATATTGTGTAGTCCAATTAACTGTTTTTAGTTATGATATTATACACTAAGACGTGTACTAGTTAATAGCTTTCTAAAGAATGTCTGAGCTAGTCTTCCTGCAGTTAATACTTGGTTGCATCGTGTGGCACATATGTAAACAGTAGCCTGTCATGGATGTGGTCTCGTAGAGCTTTTTCCTGACCAGATTCCATTCTTTGGTCGTCTTATATTGAAGGTTCCCTTAGCTGCTTTTTTAATGTACATTGAATGGTCATTGGCCTTTCTTTTCTAAAGGCTATCATCGAAATTTTGAAAATTTTGAAGAATGCTAAGCAATTTCAGTGCTCCCTTGCTTTCCTGAAACCCTTAATTGAAGAAATTTTAATCCACGACTGAAACTATGTTTCTCTGGAGCTTGAAAACGAGTGTATGATCTTTGATAAGATAGACCAAGCAATGCATTGTTTACTGAAAAACAATTTGAGTTAGTAATACCAGTACAGAACTCCCAATTATAAGTGGTTTACCTCCTTTAAAGAGAAGCCTGGTCCTTTCTCCTCACTTCTATTTAGGTGCTTGCTCCTAAAGAATGTTTTTCTGCATCTTTTTTTTTTTCTTTTTTCATTTGATTTGGGTGCACTGAAGCAACTAGGTGATAGTTGCATCAATAGCTTGCTGGTTTCTTTCGTTTGAACTGTATTTATTTAGTGTGGCAAACTAAATTTTCATTCCAAATAGAAGTTTTTTTAGAAGGCACACTTGGCTAACAGATTAGAAACCATTTGCATGATATGCCCACTTCAGCTGAAAATTATATTAAGATTTTTGTATCTTATTTAATGAAATAAGCTAAAAACAATGCCTTATTTCAGGTTTGGCTTTTCACCCTCTGGATGGAATACTGCAGGCAGTACCTCATGTTACAGCACTCTACATTGTTCCAACTCATTTTACAACTCATATTGGACTCTTATTCCTTGAGGCCATCTGGACGGCAAACATTCATGATTGCATCCATGGCAAAATATGGCCTGTGATGGGTGCTGGCTACCACACCATTCACCACACTACATATCGCCATAATTATGGCCATTACACCATTTGGATGGATTGGATGCATGGAACCCTACGTGACCCTATTGATGATGCAGTCAAGAAGGTGATGTAATTGTCTTTGTGCTCATCTTCACATTTCCTGGTTTTCTTTTAGAAGTTTTCCTTTTTTTTTTTGTTTTTTTAGTTTGTTGTTTTTCTCCTAGTTGGAGATATGTTATCCTACAAAAGTGTGCTTTGGCAATGCATCTTTCATCTATGTTGCATCTCTCACAACATTTGAGTTAAAATGTTTTCCATGGAAGTTACAAGTATTTACTTGAATGGACAGGTCAATTAGGAAAAATATGCTTGTGGAGTTCAAAAATTCTATTGCCTGTGCACATAAATGGATGGGTGAGGTGATTTGATTGGATATTTTGTAAATATTTGAAGGCCTTGTCAATTTGGTAGACTTTTTCATTTATTGGCTCTCAGTCATCATGGATGATCACCTTTGTCCCTTTTTTTTTTTTTTTTTTGAAAATATGATCACCTTTGTCATATATGTATTACGTTGAGTTAAAAATAATAAAAAATTGAAAACGTAAAAGATTTAAAACAATATGTATTACATTGTTTTAAAATTAAATTCGGTTCTGAATAAAAAAAATAAAAAAAATAAAAAACATAAAGCTCCATTCAGTTATCTTTTTTTCATTAAAAAAAAAGTGTGACAACTGCGTTGGTGCATTAATACAAAATAAAAATTTTTCGGAGATTAAAATTTTAAAAGTTTATCTTTCTTGTTGCTCTATTTTACTTTTGTATGAAACATTTTATTTAAATTGATATTCTATTTTAGCTAGAGGTTACAATTTGATCGAATAGGTTGAATTATTTTAAATTTGGATAAGAATATATTCATTTGTTTTAAATTCAAATTATTTGGAATTTGAATTATTTTGTTATAAAATTAGATTATAACTCGTGTGATGTACAAAATAATTTTATTTATTTAATATAACATATATATAAATTAGTTTTTTTTAATTATATTCAAAATTTCAAAAATTCATAACATATATAAAATTTATATGTATTGACTTGTCATAAAAAAATAAATTATTTGAAAACAAGAAAAAAAATTATATCTTTCTTTTGGATAATTTTGTTTACAATAATATTTATACACTTATAAAATTATATTACATAAAAATAAATTGTCTTTTTTAAAAAAATAAAAAATATATTATTGAATAATAAATTAAATAATAAAAGAAGTATTAACACAGTTTCACTTTAGTAATCTTGACTAAATTATTTTATAAAATATAAAAAATGTTAGAAAATATGTGAAAAAAATAAATTGAAAAAAAAATTTCATAAGAATAAAACTATAATAATAAAAAAATATATCTTAGAAAAAATTTATAAACAAAACAAAAATAAATTACAATAGTAATAGAATATACTTTAAAAAAAGTTACTAAAAAAATAAAAAAATTTTGATGTATAACATATTATATTTGTAGTCTTAAATTTGTAGAAGAATTTTTTAATAGCAATTAAAATTTAAATTGGATATAATAAGTGATAAAGATAATATTAAATTTTTTGCATTTATTTGAAATATAAATTTGATAATTAGAGTTCAAATAAATATAATTATTTGGATAATCTTATTATTTAAATATTTAAGATGAAAATTTTTTAAATTTTCAAAATATTACATAAAATTGTTTGAATTTTTAATGTCTTATATAAATTTTTTAAAAAGATAATTTTTTAAATATAAAATTTTAAATCAAGATAACAATGATTGTTGAAAGATTTAGATAAACTTAATTTTTGTAATTTTTAAACATATTTAAAAGATTTTGATAATTAAATAATTTTTAAATAGGGTTATTTTATAAATAACTAAAATTATTTATTAAAAAAATAAAATCCATATTTCATATTTTTAATTTTAGAATATATATCTCTAAATTGATTTGATTTTCAATTATAATTTGAATAATTTTGATATTTGAATTATATCTAATTTGTAATTAAAAGAAATTATCTTTTTTTTTAAATATCCTATGTGTCATTTAAAAGAGTTGTCCGCATAAACGCCTATATGACAAACTTATTTATGTATGTTGTTATATAATATATATATATATTTATATATATATATATATTAGATT
The DNA here is from genome assembly GCF_047325235.1 of Durio zibethinus. Lineage (NCBI taxonomy): Eukaryota > Viridiplantae > Streptophyta > Magnoliopsida > Malvales > Malvaceae > Durio > Durio zibethinus. Next base: position 20,665,306 of record NC_143182.1, read on the forward strand.
GAGTTCAAATTAAATTGAAATTGGTATTAAATGTTATCTTTTAAGTGTCAAGTTCATATTATTACTATCTTTGATTGGATTAATCTCAACTTAAATTGTTTCGAATTCAAATATCTTGAAGTTCAAATCTTTGAATTTTTTTATCAATTTGATTATGATTGGGTTCGAATTCAAATTTTTTCAAGCATGTTTCGGATTCATTTTACTACATTTCATTTTAATAATACATATACTAATTTTAATTTGAATATAATATAATTTTGCATTAATCCACTATTTTTTTTCGGATTCATTCCAGTATTTTATTTTACGTAATAATAGTTTTTTAAAAAGTTCTAAAATGTAAACTTCTTCTGTACCATAAATAATGTCCTCATTTGATTTTTAAGGGTTAAACTTTTCACTTTGACTTTTTTTAGTTTAATATATTGCTAATTAAAATATAAGAAAATACTTTTTAAAAAAACTTGAAGGAGGAACTTTTCAAATATAATTTTAATAAAACTAATTTAATAAATACTTATATATCGATCATCAAAGTTGATAAAGTTTGACTGTAAAAAACTCAAACCAACCATAACTTATTGAACATATTGTGTTATTTTATCTAAAATAGTGATTAATTTATCTTTCAGTTATGATATTTATTTTCTATTATGTTAAATGTGTAAACTCCTAATTTTGTTTTGGCCTGTTGTGATGTTCTTAAAGTCTAGGCTAATTTGAATCCAATCATTCTTTATTTTTATCAAAAATGTAAAACTAAATTTTAAACCAAATTGACCATAATGCCTTACGGTCAAACTTGATCAAATATGATCAAAACAAAGTTAACCTCGAACAAAAAAGTCAAAATTAATCAAACTTTGGCCCATTCTTAAAATTCACAACCTAATGGGATCATTGAGGCTTAGGATTAATATTTTTGTGATTTTAATGTACTAAAAACCCTAATTGTGCATCAAAAAGAGTAAAATTATCCAAGTGTCTTGTAGGGGTATTTTCATAATTTTAACATTTTCAATGTTAGATTTTTATGAAAGATTCTATATTATATTTGATACCATTCCATGATTTTTGATACATTAAAAACTTTGATCGCATCTTGAAATGTATAAAATTATCAAAATACCCTTAGGGATATATTTGTAATTTCATTCCCAAGGTTAGTTTTTCACGATAAATTTCATATCATCTTTTCATATTATTTTATGATTTTTGGCGCATTGAAAACTTTGATTGTACCTCGAAAGGTGCAAAATTACCAAAATGACATTTTAGGGTATTTTTGTAATTTGACTTTTTCGATGTTGGTTTTCCATGAAAATTTTAAGATCATGTTTTCATATTATTTTTTGATTTTTGGTGTATTAAAATCACAAAAATAAGAATAAGATCATGGGTTTCCAAGAAAATCATACAGAAAAGATTTAAAAACACTAATTAAGGCAAAATTATCATTTTGTATGCCATGAAGGATTGTTACGCAAACAGCCAAGAGAATATGCTATCAATAATGATGACCATTAGATTTTAAAGGATACTAATCCAATGGTCCACATTATGAGCTTAACCACCAAGCTTGATAAGAAATGACAATTGATTTTGCATCATTAGATGAGATTTAATCCAAGGCCCATTATAGGGCTTTTTTCTTCTAGTTTTAAGTAGCAAAAGGTAGTGCTAATCAGCAAGAACAAGGGGAAAAAGCAAAAATGTCTTAGTTTCATTCTTGCTTTGACGGAAATAAATCCTCTCATATGAACTAAAAATTTATGTTCAGCTTACTATAAATACAATTAAAATCTGCCTAAACCATCCAAATATTTTTCTAACTTTGAAACTGGGTCCAAAAAAAAAAAGAAGATAAGAACATTGAGTATTATGTTGTAAATGAATCTATGCTTCGCCACATAGTGGGTCATTTTAAGTTTAGCTTGGTTAAATGTCATTGAAGTTGAGTTCATACCTATTTGAAGATAAATCAATGAAAGATCTTTATGTTCAAGTTCCAAACTCTTGTTTTAATTTTTTTTGGATCCCTCTCAACTTAGTCATGCTAACCCATTATAACCAAACCAACACAGCTTAAATCATCATTTTCCTTTGTAGGTACATTCCTTTTTGCTATATTTATATTTTTATTTCTTTTATTTTCATATAATGTTGATTCAACAGATTTACTTTTCAACATGTGAAAAATGAATGATATCTATAGTAGAGCCTAGCAAATTAAGATTTTTATCATGTTAGTTCAACTAATCCCTGCTTTAATACCTTACAAATGAAGATCATAAAAAGTTATTACTGAACAAAAAATTACATCGATAATTCATAGTTAAAGTATTGTCAATGATTTACAACAAAAAAATTTCATCCATAATCCTCATGCATATTTTTTGAAATAGTATTTACCAAGTTTTACCCTAAAAAAATCTTAAAAAACTGTATCCACCAACATGCAATAAGAATTACCTTGAATAGGCCTATAACTTAAAACACTGAAAATAGATTAATTAATGATAGGTAAAGGGAAAAAAAGATGATCAACAAGCTAAATGTAGACTTAGGTCTAATGCAATTTAGATCAAAATTATGAAAGGAAAATGAACACAACCATAAAAATTATTATAAAAAATATATTAAAAGTATATTAAAAGTAATCTCTCATAAAAAATATTATAAAAAATATATTTATTATTTATGTTAAAATGATAAGTATATTTTTATAAAAAAATAATAATGTATTTAAAATAAATTTTGATAAAAAATTATCAACCCCGACATTGTAGGGACAAAAAATCTAGTTTTTACTTAAAAAAAATAAAATTTGAGAGGTGTTATTTGCACTCTAACTTCCTTTCTTCACACCTCGCTATTATTAACACTAAATTTTTTACTCAACACACCCTAAATAAAAACACAAATTTACTAAAAAATCAAACACTCCATCTCTTCGCACTTAGTCTCTTCTTTCTTTTCAACTCAAAACCTAAAATATTTTAAACCCCGATCAAGTCATATTTAAAGAAAATTTCACCTATTTAAAGTTAAAAGATATAAAATTAAAAGCAAATCATTTGTTCTTTCTACTTTTTAATTTGATTTTATTTTTAATTTCATAAGATTTCATATTGAAATATTTGGATGTGATTCCAAACTTTCAAAAATAAATTTGTGAAAGTTTTTAAAAGTTTTCGTAAATAGATATCTGAAAGCTTTTAAGAACGTTCAAACACCAATTTTCGAAGACTTTTAAGAGCTTCTAAAAATAAATTTTCGAAATGAAATGTAAAATATAAAAATAATTAACTAATACATTTTTAAGTAATTTTATTAAATATTAAAATTTTAAAATATATTAAAAAAATTGAAGTACAAATAGCAACACTCATAAAAATTTTATCTCAATTTTTGAATAAAAAGTAGAGGCACTGATTATTAAACCAAGAACTCATCCTAAGCTAAATCATGTGTTAAACTTATTGCTTGAGTTAATTATAAACGATTGGTGCTCGTACATATCAGTTTTATATCATAAATTCAAGGTTGAATGTAAACTTTAAAAGCTAATTGGGGTTGAGCCTAAACCAATAAAAGTTGAGCCAAAATAGAATTCCATAGGTTTGGCGAGGCTTGAGTAGGAGAGTGGGAAAGGGAGTAGGAATAGGACGGTAGGAGTAGGAGGCTTGAAAGTAGTATTCTCTCTCTCATTTTTTTTGTCTTTTTTTTTTGGATATTTCAGAATTACGTTATTTTTTTAATATCTAAAACCTTTATTTTTTTATATTTTAAAATTATTTTTTAATAATTTTATTTTATTTTTTAATATTAAAATTTATGAAACTTTAATTTTAAAAAAATTAATTTTAATATTAAATATATTAAAATTAAAATTTTTTTCTTAAACTCCGTTAATATTACCCGAACAAGGGGACGGAGGGAATAGCCCTTAGTAATGATTTTGGTCAAAAGTCATATGGGCATGATGAACTGACAGTCCAGCTGATATATACTTCCAAATATATAACGCGGTTTCAAAATATTATCTCTTCTTCGAAACTTGTTCGGCTCGTGTTCACTGACTCTGACACAAACTCATATAAATCTCAGAAAACCTTCGAATTTTATTGTTGTTTTTGTTGTCCTGATCATCGCCGGATTGTTGCCCTGACTGACCAATGGGAGAGGAGTATTTGCAGCAGTTCCTGGATAAGACCACTTGGTACAACAGCATTGTGTTGGAAAATCTTTTGCCTACCAATCTGTGGGACCCACTGCCCCATTTCTTGCAAAGTTGGCTGCGTAACTACATGGCCGGGACTTTGCTTTACTTCATCTCTAGTTTCCTCTGGTGCTTCTATATTTACTACTTGAAGCGCAATGTTTATGTTCCCAAAGGTACTTTTTTTTTTTTTTCTGTTTGCCTTTTTGTTGATTTTTTTTATGAGTTTAGTGATGGATGAAAACTGGGTTTTCGTTTTTATGTTGATTTTGAATCTGGGTTCTGTCTCTTTTTTTTTTATTGTTTCTGTAGTTTTAAGTTGATTGTTTCGTTAAGTTTATTAGATCTTAATTTCTTCTTTTATAAATGAACATTTTCCGTTCGTGCTGTAACTTTTTTTCATTTTGGATCTTTGCTGAGAATAAGTCAAAGGAGGATGCATGTTGGATTCTGTCTCTTAATTTGTTTCTTTCACCTAATAGTACTGGAGACTATATAAAAGTATTGATTGCTTTTGAATCTCGGATTGGAATTCAATCAATGATGAAATATATGGATAGAATGCCTTATGATCATTTTCAAATTACTTGTGATTATCTAAAAGAAGGTCAGCGGATAATATTGGTGGGGGAATATTATTTTCTTGATTCAAATCCTTTACCTGTGAATTAATTTTATGGGATTGTGATGAATGCTAGCTTTCATCCTGTATTTTCTATTTAATTCTTGGACCGTTTTGTATTACCATGCATGATACCAGCAAAAACAGACTCCAATCCATCTTTAAAAAAAAAAAAATTTTAGTCTCTCATCTTATGTGCAATAGATACCATAATCTTAAAAGCCATTAGGTACCAAACGACACTACACCTGCTTGTAGAAGTCAACTGTATTCTTTTTTCTCTGTTATATTTTTTCTAATATGAAATTCCTATCCTGGCTTAAGATGGCTTTTTTGTATATGTCTTGAATGCTCTTAATGCAGATGCTATCCCTACAAATAAAGCTATGCTCATACAAATTTATGTTGCTATGAAGGCCATGCCATGGTACTGTGCTCTTCCAAGTCTTTCTGAATACATGGTTGAAAATGGCTGGACAAAATGTTATGCTAGAATAAGCGATGTCGGTTGGCTTCCCTATGTAGTATATTTATTTATTTATCTTGTGGTGGTGGAGTTTGGTATTTACTGGATGCATAGGGAGTTGCATGATATAAAACCTCTATACAAGTATCTTCATGCAACCCATCACATCTACAACAAGCAGAATACCCTTTCTCCATTTGCTGGTAAGTTCTTATCTACACATTCTAGTTTCCATGGTTTATAATTGCTTCCACCGGCAAGACATTACCTTGCTTGTCTAAAAGTTTGAACCACATTGATCTATTGCCTTTTCATTATCGTGCTTGAGAATAGGCAGGCCATTATGTTTGTTTTTTATATCAAATTACAGATATATTTATTAATAGATAGATAAATAAATTAGACAAAACTTGACAAGTTTAAGTTAGAGAGGATCCAGAATTGATCAGTTTTAGCAAATCAGTTTTTTGGGGATCTCGTAATCTTTTATGATGTGAACATAGTAGACTCTAGATTTGAATGCAAAACATACCCAGAATTTGGCATAAGTTTAACCATTATCTTTGTCTTCTTGCATATGAGATTATTAATTTGCTTTGCACTGTATTTTTTTTCTTGTTGAAACTAATGGTGCTGCCTAGCTCCAATTTGGACAGGTAAAGCGTGCTCTTGCTTGCACACATTTAGATAATTCGTATCTTCAGCTTCTTGGATGAGTGACTAGACTGCAAGAGATTGAACAGAATTAACATTATTCCTTGATAGAAGAACAGTGGCAAGCTTGGGGTTGTTTTGGAGCATATTTAACCTTTAGTCTAGAATTATCACTGGGTTGAGTGTCTTAAACTTAAGGATACAGTGCATAAATTAGTGTAGGTGAAGTTCTAAGTGTAGGTTAAGTTCTAAGTGTTTCTTTTTGCCTCTGGGAATGCATTTCGTGTCAAAATTTGTGGAACCTGTGAATGTCAGGATTACAGTTATATGGTAAAATGTTATAATTTAATGATTTTATTTTACGTCTCTTTTGCTGCTATAATGTTGATGCCTCATTAATAATAAATCCATGTCATTTTGTACCGCATACATGTTTGAGTTATAAATCTGTCATGCCCTCATCTCTTATGCTTTGCTTGGAAGGGCGGAAGAAAATTGAACAGATGAAAAATTGGAGGAGAAAATGAGAAGATGGAAAACATATTTTTCCTTTCCATTCTGTATTTGGGAGGAAAGATGGAAAATGGAGAAAAAAATAATGTTGGTCAATTTTGTAATTATGCAACACTTAGTCAAACCTTTCTCATTTTCTCTCCTCCCATCTTTCCAATTTGGAATGATTTGCTTTTGTGAATAAGAGTGGAAAATAATCATCTTTCCTATTTTCTTTCCTTTCACTTTTCTCGTACCAAGCACACTCAAAATTCATTTTCTTTCCACTATTCCCCCTCTTCTTCCCATCCTTCGACTTTTCCACTCTACCGAGCACACCCTTAGTGTTAGAAAGAGAATGAAATTGAATCTGTCAATTACTTTGATTATGAGGTTTGCCTATCAATATTTCAAGTAAAGTTTCTATATTATTCTATATTGTGTGGTCCAATTAACTGCTTTTAGTTATGATATCATACACCAAGATGTGTACTAGTTAATAGCTTTTTAAAGAATGTCTGAGCAAGTCTTCCTGCAGTTAATGCTTGGTTGCATCTTGTAGCACATATGTAAAGAGTAGCCTGTCATGGATGTGGTCTCCTAGAGCTTTTTCCTGACCAGACTCCATTCTTTGGTCGTCTTATATTGCAGGTTCCCTTAGCTGCTTTTTTAATATACATTGAGTGATCATTGGCCTTTCTTTCTTTCAGAACTGCTGCCTTTCATTTCTAAAAGCTATCATAAAAAATTTGAAAATTTTGAAGAATGCTAACCCCTTGCTTTCCTGAAACCCTTAATTGAAGAAATTTTAATCCACAACTAAAACTATCTTTCTCTGGAGTTTGAAAGGAGTGTATGACCATTGATATGATAGACCAAACAGTGAATTGTTTACTGGAATGCGATTTGAGTTAGTAATACCACTACAGAACTCCCAATTATAAGTGGTTTACCTCCTCTAAATAGAAGCCTGGTCCTTTCTCACTTCTATTTAGGTGCTTGCTTCTAAAGAATGTTTTTCTGCATCTTTTTTTTTTATTTGATTGTGGTGCACTGAAGCAACCAGGTGATAGTTGCATCAATGGCTTGCCGGTTTCTTTCATTTGAACTGTATTTATTTGGTGTGGCAAACTAAATTTTTGTTCCAAATAGAAGTTTTTTTAGAAGGCACACTTGGCTAACAGATTAGAAACTATTTGCATGATATACCCACTTCAGCTGAAAATTATATCCAGATTTTTGTATCTTATTTAATGAAATAGGCTAAAAAACAGTGTCTTATTTCAGGTTTGGCTTTTCACCCTCTGGATGGAATACTGCAGGCAGTACCTCATGTCATAGCACTCTTCATTGTACCAACTCATTTTACAACCCATATTGGACTCTTATTCCTTGAGGCCATCTGGACGGCAAACATTCATGATTGCATCCATGGCAAAATATGGCCTGTGATGGGTGCTGGCTACCACACCATTCACCACACTACATATCGCCATAATTATGGCCATTACACCATTTGGATGGATTGGATGCATGGAACCCTACGTGACCCTATTGATGATGAAGTCAAGAAGGTGATGTAATTGTCTTTGTGCTCATCTTCACATTTCCTGGTTTTCTTTTAGAAGTTTTCCTTTTTTTTTTTTTGTTTTTTTAGTTTGTTGTTTTTCTCCTAGTTGGAGATACGTTATTCTATAAAAGTGTGCTTTGGCAATGCATCTTTCATCGATGTTGCATCTCTCACAACATTTGAGTTAATAAGTTTTCCATGGAAGTTACGAGTATTTACTTGAATGGACATGTCAATTAGGAAAAATATGCTTGTGAAGTTCAAAAATTCTATTGCCGGTGCACATAAATGGATGGGTGAGGTGATTTGGTTGGATATTTTGTAAATATTTGAAGGCCTTGTCAATTTGGTAGACTTTTTCTCTTATTGGCTCTCAATCATCATGGATGATCACCTTTGTCCTTTTTTTTTTTTTTTAAATATGATCACCTTTGTCTTATATGTATTACATTGAGTTAATAATAATAAAAAATTTAAAACGTACAAAATTTAGAGCAATATGTATTATATTGTTTTAAAATTAAATTCTGGCTGAAAAATAAATAAATAAATAAAGCTCCATTTGGTTATCACTTTTTCATTTAAAAAAAAAAAAAAGTGAAAACTGCGTTGGTGCATTAATACAAAATCAAAAATTTCGGATATTAAAATTTTAAAAGTTTATTTTTCTTGTTGCTCTATTTTGCTTTTATATGAAACGTTTTATTTAAATTGATATTCTACTTTAGCAAGAGGTAACAACTTGATAGATTCAATCGAATTATTGTAAATTTGGATAAGAATATATTCATTTGTTTTAAATACAAATTGTTTTGAATTTGAATTATTTTATTATAAAATTAAGTTCAAATTAAAATGAAATTGATATTAAATTTTATATTTTTATTGTTGAGTTTGTATTATTATTATTTTTTAATTGGATTGATCTCAACTTTAAATTGTTTCGAATTCTAATCTCTCGAAGTTTAAATCTTTGATGTTTTTATCAATTCGGTTATGATTGAATTCGAATTCAAATTTTTTCAAACATGTTTCGAATTAATTTTACTACCTCTAATTTTAGTAATATATACTCATTTTAATTTGAATATAATATAATTCTTCATTAATCCTTTATTTTTTATCGGATTCATTTTACTATTTAGTTTTATGTAATAGCAGATTTTAAAAAAAGTTATAAAAAGTAAACTTTTTCTATACCATAAATAATGTCTAATTTGATTTTTAAGAGTCAAACTTTTTACTTTGACTTTATTTTAGTTTAATATATTGCTAATCAAAATATAAGAAAATACTTTTCAAAAAACGTTGAATGAGGAACTTGTTGAATATAATTTTAATAAAAATAATTTAATAAAATACTTATAATATCAATTGTCAAAGTTGATAGAGTTTTACAGTAAAAAACTCAAAACCAAACATATCTTATGGAACATACATATTGTGTTATTTTATCTAAAATAATGATTAATTTATTTGTGCTGTTTTTAAAGTTTAGCCGGATTTGAATCCAATCTTTCTTTATTTTTGTCAAAAGTACAAAACTGAATTTTAAACCAAATTAACTAAAATGTCTCAGGGCTAAACTTAATCAAATATGATTTAAACAAAGTCAAACTCAAATGAAAAATGTCAAAATTACTCAAACTTTGGCACGTTCTTAGAATTCACAACCTAATGAGATTATCGAGGCTTAGAATTAATATTCTTATGATTTTGATGTGTTAAAAACCCGAATTGTGTCTCAAAAAAAGTAAAATTACCAAAGTGTCATTTATGGGTATTTTTGTAATTTTAACCTTCTCAAAGTCAAATTTTCGTGAAAGATTTTATATCATATTTGATACCATTCCATGATTTTTTATACATTAAAAACCTTGATTGCACTACAAAAGGTATAAAATTATTAAAATACACTTTAGGAATATATTTGTAATTTGACATTTTCAAGGTTAGTTTTTCACGAAAAATTTCAGCTCATGTTTTCATATTATTTCATGAATTTTGATGTATTGAAAACTTTGATTGCACTTCGAAATGTGCAAAATTACCAAAATACCTTTTTAAGGTATTTTCATAATTTGACATTTTTGACGTTAGTTTTTCACAAAAACTTTCAGATCTTATTTTCATATTATTTTATGATTTTTAATATATTAAAATTACAAAAAAAGAGATGGGATCATGGATTTTCAAGAAAATCATGTAAAAAGGCTTAAAAACACAAACTAAAGAAAAATTATCATTTCGCATGTCATGAAGGATTGTTACACATACAATCAAGAAAATGTGTTATGAATAATGATGACCATTAAATTTTAAAGGATACTAATCCAATGGTCCATATTGTGAGCTTAACCACCAAGCTTGAAAAGAAATGACAATTGATTTTGCATCATTGGATGGGATTTAATCCAAGGTCCATTAGGGGGCATTTTCTTTTTTTTTTTGGCTTTAAACAACAAAAAGTAATGCTGATCAGCAAGAACAAGGGGAAAAAGCAAAAAAAAAAAAAAAGAGAAAAAAGGGTGAAATGAGGACTTTTAGAAAAAGGTAGTTCTTTTATGTTTTTGCTCATCTTTTTTTCTTTGATGCTCTTCATGTATAAAGTTGTAAAACTTTTGTTTTCATTTATATTTTGGGTGATTTCCTACTAAAAATGAAAACTTTTTAAACGTATGAAGTAGATCTTTTTCTAGAGTTTTTTTTAAGCTTGTAAAGGTGTCTTTTAGGTGTAGTTTCGATTTGTTTTATTTTGTTGCACATAGAAGCTTCAAGTTTCATTCTTTACTAGTATTTGCTGGTTTGGAGACATAAAGAAGAAGATTGTCTCATTAGGAAGCTAAAAGCTTTTCAAGATATAATGTAGGCAAAGGTTTTAAGGAGTTTAAAGTTAAAAAATGGTCATTTATATTGAGCATGAAGCAATAAACACACAAATGCAAAAGTAATATATTGCAATAAATCTACAGCAATAGACAATAATCAATAATAAAAAATGCAAAAAGATAAAGCATACTAAGATTTATGTGAAAAATCCTCCGGTGTAAAGGTAAAAATCATGGACCATCAAGAAAAATGTTACATTATCAAATAATGGATATACAAAGTTTTTATCTAGCTAAAATTAGAGCTAATCAATAACTAAAGAGATAATTTGAGAAATCTTACTAAATAGGTGACTCAATAAATACACTTTGAATTTATTTCTAGAGAGCTTTAAACCTGATCTTTACCGTTCAGAATATAAAACTCTGAATCATAAACCTGCTGATAAAATTTTACCTCAATCAGACCATTGATTGACTTTTATTTAACTAACTTCCTATTCTCTATTTTTTCTCTATTTTCTTGGCTTTTTTTTTCTCTACCTTTACTAGGTTTGTGACACCATCTTCTTTTATTAAGTAGCTAAGATTTTGTGTAAAAAGAAAGACCAAGGCCTATGGCCTTTTATTGGTCCAAACCTAACTACATAGGGCTAGACCCTATTTTCCTAACAATCTCTCTCTCCAGCCCTATTAGGAAGAGATTCATCACCATATCCTACAAACACACATTGTGTGGCCTTATTATCAAGCTTTGACCTTTATTCTTTCAACATATTTATGAATGCTTTACATCCAAAAATTTTTAAGTGAGTGTATGAAGCATCTTTCCTTGTCCATACTCTTTCTGGAATGTTAAAGCCCAAAGGAACTGATGGTAATCTGTTAAGCAAATAGCAAGCCATATTGATTGCTTCATTCAAAAATAGTTTTGGTAATTTTTCCATCCTTAACATACATCTGACTTTTTTTTATAATGGTGTGGTTCATCCTTTCGGTTACACCATTATACTGCGATGTTTTAAGTTTTGTCATCTCATGCTTGATCCCACGCTTTGAACAATACTCTTCAAAGTCTTTGGATATGTATTTTTTATCATTATTAGTCTGAATACATTTTAAAGGTAACCCTATAATCTTTTTCACCATGGGATGAAATTTTTAAAAATACTACAATATCTGACTTTTGTATTTCAACATATACACCTAAGTCTTACATGAAGTATCATCAATAAAAGTAACAAAATATCATTGCCACCTAATGACTCAATCTCAATGGAACCACATACGTTAGAATAAATCAATTTCAATCTTTTTTTTTCTTTAAAAACTTTTACAAAAGGAAACTCTATGATACTTATCAAACAAATAATGATCACACGAATCAAGAGATATAACTTTGGTCAAGGAAATAAGAGACTGCTTTGTCAAAATCTGTAACCCCTTCTCACTTATGTGTGCCAGCCTCTTATGCCATAAGTTTGCTAAAGCATCATCTTCAATGGTATTTATCTGGTAACCATTCAATTACACCCATATCTTGTATATTGTGTAGCATAATTTTTCTTTTGTAACTACCATAGATCTTTTGATAAGCTTTCATTGCCCATTCTTTAATCGACTCTCATATCTCTTCTTATCAAGGACATTAATAGCAAACAAGTTCATTCTCATATCCGAAATGTATTTGACATCCCTCAAAATTAACATGCAGCTCACACTAGTTTGTATAATAATATCATCAATCCTAACAATCTGTGACACACTTTTGTTTTCCATTTTGATGTAACCAAAGTTTTTTGTTTTGTAAGTTGTAAACAACTCCCTCTTAGAAACACAATGATATGTCGCTCTTGTTTCAACTATCCACTCAATGTCAGGATCACTAACATGATTATAGTCACCATGTGTACAATCAAAGTAACTGAATCACTATCCGAATTCATTATTGTAATATTGCCATCATTTAACTCTTGTCTTTCTGATATTTTCACCCTTGCTTCAAGATTTTACAGTGTTGTTTTATATAACCTGCTTTATCACAATAGAAACACTTCATTTTATCTCTAAACTTGGGTTTATGTTTAGACTTACTATAGCTTTTTGAGTTCTGACCTCTGTCGATATTTTTACTCCTATTCTCTATAACTAGAGCTTGATTCCCAGGGTTTACATCTTTTTATCTTACTTTTTTATTAAGCATATTGTCATTTATTATCTTCAATGTCACATTATAGTTATAAGCTGAATTAAGAACAGTCACAACTAGAGTATTTTAGCTGTTTGAGAATGAACCTAAAAAAATAACGCCTTTATTTTATCATCTATCTTAATATTCATAGTAGTCATCTGATTAAATATATCTTAAAAATCACTTAAATGCTTTGTAATAGATCATCCATCCTTGTACTGTAAAGTTACAAGCTTTTTAACAAGCATAACTTTATTCATACCTTTTTTTTCTCATACAATGCTATAGATTTTTTTTAAACAATGTGGACATTTATCTCTTATGCTACATGATGGAACACGTTGATATTAACCTATTTTTTTTATTATAACCAGTATCTTTTTGCTTAACTTCTTTTAATTTTTATATTTCATATCTGTTGGTTTAGCTGAATCATCAATACTAGCTCATACAAATCTTTGCAATATAAATAATCTTTCATCATAGGCTTTCAAATTAAATAATTTGATGCCATCAATTTTATCATGAAAATCGTATTATCCTCCATGATCTCAAACATAATTTACTTCTATCTTAGGTTACTTTTGTATCGCTGTCTCAAAATAATCTTTGCTTTGATACCACTTGTTGGAAAGATAAACCACACTTGAAGCTTATAGGAGTATATCAGAGAGCCTATACATACATGTTAGATACCATTTGAGCTTAAAAGCTTAAGCTGTTAAGTTTTTGGGTCTTTCATGCATATATAAGACATCTAATTCAGAACTTATTGATGTGGGATTCTTTACTCACATGTGAACCATATCCCAACAATCTCTCCCGTCCACTTATGAGTTTTGATTAAGTCCCACCTTAGCTCTCCTGTACGAATAAGTTTTATCAACACCTCTTTTAGGTTAAGGAACCTTACATCTCTAGTATGCTTTTGGGCCAAGCCATAGCACTCAACCTTGTCACCTAGCTTGTCTCAGTGCTTCTTTAAGCTTACACTCCAGGTTGACTCAACACATTGTTCACTTGAGTGGTCTGCTTTTGCATATTATCGTAGACTCGCTACATCTAAGTCAAACTTTTTTAATACTAGCATTCGAGTACATGAAGTTGATGAACGTAACCAACCTTTAATTTGCCAATAATATTCTCTCTAGCAATAATACTGAGACTCTAACCCACCGTAACATTGGCTCTGATATCACTTATTGAGCTTGAAGCAATAAACACACAAACGTAGAAGCAATATATCGTAATAAACTCACAGTAATAAATAACAATCACTAATAAAAAGCGTAAAAAAAAATAAAAGCAGACTAAGACGTACATGAAAAATCCTTTAGTGTATAGGAAAAAATCATAGACCACTAAGAAAAATACTTTACTATCAAATAATGAATATACAAATTTCTTATTTAGCTAAAACTAGAGTTAATCAACAACTAGAGAGATAATTGAAGAAATCTCATCAAATAGGTGAGTCAACAAGTACATCCTGGATTTGTTCTTAAAGAGTTTCAAACCCAATATTTACCATTCAGAATGTAGAATTCTGATTCATATACATGCTGACAAAATTTCAGCTCAATCGAACTACGAATTGATTTTTGTTCAACTAACTTTCCCTTTTCCCTTTTCTTTCTATTTTTTTGGCTTTTTTTTTCCTATCTTTTTCTAGGTTTGTAACGCCAACTTCTTTTATTAAGTAGCTAGGGTTCTGTGTAAAATAAAAGACCAAAGCTTATGGCCTTTGAGTGATCCAAACCTAACTATATAGGGTTGGACCATATTTTTCTAACCATTTTTGTTTTAGTTTTTACAGGTTGTTTGTGGCAGCTTAAGACTCCATTTTTTTTATTAGTATTTTATGGTTTTGAAAAGTAGAAAAAAAGGGTTTGATGGCACAAAAAAAATAGGGGAAGAAAGGACCAAAAATAAAAAATAGAAAAGAAATAAGGTTTGGAAACTAAAAAAATTATTTTTTCAATGTATAGGCTGTTCATAGGGGTTTAGCACTCTCTTTTATTTTGGTTATCTAACTTTAAATGGGTAAAATTGGGGTAGCCATTGAGTGATAGCATATAGGAGAAAGAAAAAAAAATCTTTTGGTGAAAAAATGCTAAGGTAGCTTTTTTTTTTTACTTTCATCATACAATTTTATTTTTCATACATGTAGTTCTTGCTTTTCTTGGTCTTTGTGTTTTGATGTATTTATGGTGACTGGTTTTAATGTTTTGATGTATTTGTAATGCTTGGGATCTTGTGGTTAAATGTTTTTCTATCCTGTAATAATTTTTTATGTGTTTTGGTGGATAGAATGATTTTCATTTAAAAGGTTTGTTTTGTGTTTGATAAATGTTTTTGTTAATAAAATGATTTTCTAAATATGCTTTTTAAGTGTTTAATAAAAAATTTTCATAAACTAAATATTGTTTTCTAAATAGGGTTTTCATAAATGAAGGCTAGCTTTTATTTGCTTTTAGATTATTTTATGTTAATGAAATTATAAGTTAAGCTAATTATTTTAAAGGATACACGTTAATCTTATAAATTAGCTTGTCAAATTCATAAATTTTACCATTAATATATAAAAATAATAATTCTTTAGCTATTTAATACATTTTAAAAAACCTTGGATGTTCATATATATGGTATATAGTTAAATAAAAATACTAAATACGTCTTTTTATTTTACTGAATTATCAAATATTTCAACTTAAACTTTGTTGCAAATTTAGTTACTATAAGATTTTGGAGTAATAAGTTATATTCTCTTTATTGCTGTACCCCAATTGTGTTTTGCTTTTCAAATTAGTTGACCTTTGGAAAGAAAACACATCACACATGAGCCTAGCATTAATTATTCAAATAAAATTCTAAGATTAATGTGTAATTATTAAGCAAGAGTAGGTTTTTTAAGTTAGATATGAATGGGAGATTTTAAGAAGGGATTTTATATGAAAAGAGATTTTTAAATTTTAAAATAAAATTATTTTTTTGGGTAAAATAAAAATTATAATTGTGAAAATTTTTGAAATTTAAATGAGGAATTTTGGTGAGCTCATTAGGTGGAACTTACAAAGTTTTTTTATTTTTATATTAAGAAGTCAACATTTACTATATTTTCTTTTTTATGTAACTTTTAATGTTTTATTCAATTTTAACTAAAAAACTCATTATAA
Source organism: Durio zibethinus (assembly GCF_047325235.1). Lineage (NCBI taxonomy): Eukaryota > Viridiplantae > Streptophyta > Magnoliopsida > Malvales > Malvaceae > Durio > Durio zibethinus. The sequence goes on from NC_143182.1 coordinate 20,681,530, forward strand.
AATTTATTTTTTTAATTTTTTATATTGTTAGTAATAGTTACATATTTTTACAAATCTAATGAAACCCATATTACATATATTTTTTTAGTATTTTACTTTTTATGTTTCTAATATATATCATTATTTATCTATTATAATATTTTTTTTATCTTATCAAGTTTTAATATTTAAAATTCTTTTCTAAAAAATAATTATCTCAACAATGTAATTACAAATTTTGTTACTTTAAATTAATATATTTCAAATTTCTTAAATTTCAAAATTCATCAACCACATGAACATTAATCCAAACAACAACATTTTATGACTTTGAAAAATTTTTAAATGATAAATTTAAGCTATCTAATGGAGTTTATGAGCAATTATCGGTTAACTTTACAAAATTGTTCATCAATAACACAAAAAGTCTTTAAAAATCGAAAATAATAGCTATGAGAACAATATTTATACAGATAATAAGAATTTAAAAGTTTGAAAATATTTAAATAATTAACTTAAGTTATCTAGATAAGCATATTAGCAATTAGTTATCAACTTTAAATTATTGCCCAAGTACAAAATCCTAAAAAATCTCAAAATTTACTACATGAACATTTATCTAAACAATAATATTTTATGATTTTGAACAAATTTTAAATCATTAACTTAAGTGACGTAAAGGAATGTATGGTTAACTTTATAACATTATCAATCATAACAAAATTTAGAAAACTCAAAATTGTAACTTCAAGAATAATATTTATGTAAGCAATAATAATTTAAGATTTTGAACAACTTTTGAATGATTAATTTAAGCTATCTAAGGGTGCATATTAGCAATTATTAATTAATTTTACAAAATTATCTTTAGAATTAAAAAAGTTATTTTTTCCCACTCTATAAAGTTAATGAAACGTTTTATTTTGATTATTGCTTTGACCGAAATAAATCCTCTCATTTACACTAAAAACTTATGTTCAACTTGCCATAAATACAATTAAAATCCTCTCAAACCCTCCAAATATTTTTCTGACTTTGAAATTGGGTCCAAAAAAAAAAAAAAGATGAGAACATTAAGCATTAGGTTGTAAATGAATCTATGTTACGCCACATAATAGGTCATTTTAAGCTAACCTTAGTTAAATGTCATTGAAGTTGAGTTTTTATCTGTTTAAAGATAAATCAATGAAAAATCTTTATGTTCAAGGTCAAACCTCTTATTTTAATTTTTCTTAGATCATTCTTAACATAGTCACACTAACCCATCATAACCAAACCAACACAACTTAAATCATCATTTTCCTTTTAAGGTACATTCCTTTTTGATATACAAAGCATTTAGATTTTTATTTCTTTTATTTTCATATAATATTGATTCAACATATTTACTTTTCAACACATGAAAAAAAATGAATGATATCTATAGTAGAGCCAAGCAAATTAAGATTATTATCATGTTAGTTCGACTGCTTTAGTACCTTACAAATTAAGATCATAAAAAGTTATTATTGACAAATATTATATTGATAATTCATTGTTAAAGTATTGTCGCCATATTTACAACAAAAAATTTCATCCATAATCCTCATGCATATTTCTTGAAACACTATTTACCAAGTTTTACCCCCAAAACATCTTAAAAATTGTATCCACCAACATGCATTGAGAACTTTCTTGAATAGGCCTACAACTTAAAACACTAAAAATAGATTTATTAATGATAGGTAAAAGGAAAAAGAGAGAATTAACAAGCCAAATGGGTGCTCAAGTCTAATGTAATGCAAAATTTCTAAATTCTATGTGATTTAGATCAAAATTATGAAAAAAAAGAACACAACCATAACTCTAGTGCTGATAACCTTAAATGATTAGTAAAAAAATCATCCATTTTTTTATGATCTCATTTTTACAAAATAAGAGTCTGTGTTACTTGATCTTTCCATATTCAATGCTCAAGGTTCCACGTTGCCTATAGTACAAAGGATCTAAAATCCATAATGTGTTTGGCAAATAAAGAAAACACTAGCCTTAAAGAAAGAGCTTCAATCAAAATTTGAAGTGTATAGTAATTCATTATATAACAAAGTAACATATAAAAGAATCACATCAAGTCATCAACCAAACAAAAATATATAGAAAATTGCATAATTTAATTCAAACAACTAGATTTGTAATAAAAACCCTAAAATATATCTAAAGTATTATAACATAATAAAATATAACAAAAAATTAAAAAAAAAGTTAAATGATTATTGAAAATTAAAATCCTAATACTTATTAAAAAACCTATAGATCAATTTTTTGTACGAGCAGACAATATAAATAAAGATGATACTTTTACTAAGGATAATTTAATGCACCTAATTAAGGGAAAGTACTTGAATACTTGTTGCTTGTCTTTCAATCTTATAAGTTAAGTGAATCACACTTTGGATATACGTGCCTAAAAAAAAATTGAATATGTTCCAATAAGAAAATCAACCTCAAGAAGCAAGACTTTTAGCACAGAAGAAATCTAAATGAATCCCTAAATGAATTGAAGTTCCAAAAAACCTAAATGAAGTTTCAACATAGAAAAACTTTTATGAACGAAGAAATGCAGACGATGAAACCCTAAATGAATTGTTTGGAAGAATTTGAACTTACAAGCAGAGGAAATTGAAGTTTCAGCATAAAAGAAATCGAAGTTTGTAGCAGAGATGATAATCTATGGCAAAGATTGATAGTGCAAGTGAAAGAGATTGAAGATGAAGAGTGATGAGAGTGAGAGTAAGAGAGATTTCAAAAAAATAAGTGAACATATGATTTAAAAAAGAAAAAAAGGTTATTAAGTCATGTGAGAGAGGCAAAGTGCCTTTTAAAAAAAAACTATATTAGATTTTTATAAACCCTTATATAAGAGTGTTTTATTAAGTAGAGAAACAAAAATAATATGTGTGGGTTAAAAGTGCCTTAAAAAATTAAATGGTGTATAAAGCCAGTAAAATAAAATAAAAAATTATTAGTACTTTAATGAATCCTTAGAATTTTAGTGCCACTAAAATTAAGAATTTTTGTAGTGACAATATATTAAAAGTAATATCTCATAAAAATTATTATAGAAAATATATTTATTATTTATGTTAAAATGATATATTTATTTTTATAAAAAAATAATAAATGTATTTAAAATAAATTTTGATAAAAAATTATCAGCCTTGACATTATATGGGCAAAAAATCTAGTTTTTACTTAAAGAAAATAAAAATTGAGTGGTGTTATTTGCACCTTAACTTCTTTTTTTCATACCCTAATATTATTAACACTAAATTTTTTACTCAACATATTCTAAACCCAAAACACAAGTTTACCAAAAAACCAAACACCCCATTTCCTTACACTTCATCTCATCTATCTTCTTAACCCAAGATTTTAAACCCCAATTAAGCGAAATTCAAAAAAAATTTCACTCATTTGAAGTTAAAAAGTATGAAATCAAAGCCAAATTGTTTGTTCTTTTTACTTTTTGATTTGATTTTGTGTTTAATTTTATAAGATTTCATGTAAAAATATTTAAGTGTGATTCAACACTTTCAAAAATAAATTTTTAAAAGTTTTAAAAGGTATTCAAAAATATATATCTAAAAGCTTTTCAGAACTTTCAAATATTAATTTTTTAAAATTTTTAAAAGTTTTTGAAAATGAATTTTTAGAATGGAAAGTAAAAGACAAAAAGATAATAAGCTAATGTGTATTTAAATAATTTTATTAAATATTAAAATTTTATAATGTAATCAGAAAAAAATGAGGTACAAATAGCAACACATAAAAGTTTTATCTCAACTTTTGAATAAAAAGTAGATGCATTAATTATTAAAGCAAGTACTCATCCTAAGCTGCATCAAGTTTTAAACTTATTACTTGAGTTGATTATAAACGATTAGTACTCGGACGTATTCGTTCTATATCATAAATCCAAGGTTGAATGTAAACTTTAAAAGCTAATTGATGTTGAGATTTAATCTAAAGTCAATTTTTTCCGAACCAATAAAAGTTGAGATTTAATCTAAAGTCAATTTTAATTTTAATATTAAATATATTTAAATTAAATTTTTTTTAAAACTCCAATAAAATTAATATTACCCAAATAATTTGGGACGGAGAAAATAGCTCTTAGAAATGATTTTGGTCAAGTCACGTGGGCATGATGAGACGACAGTCCAGCTGATATATACTTCCAAATATATAACGTGGTTTCAAAATATTATCTCTTCTTCGAAACTTGTTCGGCTCGTGTTCCACTGACTCTGACACAAACTCATATAAATCTCAGAAAACCAGCGAATTCTATTGTTTTTTTTTGGTCCTAAAATATAGAAAACACCTGTCTTGTCTTTTTTTGGGGTTAAATTTGTTTCTCCGGTGACTGATTGTCGCCGGATTATTGCCCTGACTGACCAATGGGAGAGGAGTATTTGCAGCAGTTCCTGGTTGAGACCACTTTGTACAACAGCATTGTGTTGGAAAATCTTTTGCCTACCAAGCTGTGGGACCCACTTCCCCATTTCTTGCAAAGTTGGCTGCGTGACTACATCGCCGGGACTCTGCTTTACTTCATCTCTAGTTTCCTCTGTTGCTTCTATATTTACTACTTGAAGCGCAATGTTTATGTTCCCAATGGTACTTTTTTTGTTCTCTTTTTCTTTCTGTTGATTTTTTTTTATGAGTTTAGTGATGATGAAAATTGGGTTTTCGTTTTTATGTTGATTTTGAATCTGGGTTCTGTCTGTTTTTTTTATTTTTATTTATTGTTTCTTTAGTTTTAAGTTGATTGTTTCGTTAAGTTTAATAGATCCTAATTTCTTCTTTTATAAATGAACATTTTCTGATCGTCCTGTAGCTTTTTTTCATTTTGGATCTTTGGTGAGAACAAGTCAAAGGAGGATGCATGTTGGATTCTGTCTCGTAATTTGTTTCTTTCACCTAATAGTACTGGAGACCATATAGAAGTAATGCTTGCTTTTGAATCTGGGATTGGAATTCAGTCAACGATGAAATATATGGATAGAATGCCTCATGATCATTGTCAAATTACTTGTGATTATCTAAAAGAATGTCAGCTAATAATATTGGTAGGGGAATATTATTTTCTTGATTCAAATCCTTTACCTGTGAATTAATTTTATGGGATTGTGATGAATGCTAGCTTTCATCCTGTATTTTCTATTTAATTCTTGGACCGTTTTGTATTACCATGCATGATACCTACAAAACAGACTCCAATGCATCTTTAAAAAAAAAAATTATAGTCTCTTATCTTATATGCAATAGATACCATAATCTTAAAAGACATTAGGTACCAGACGACACTACACCTGCTTGTAGAAGTCAACTGTATTCTTTTTTCTCTTTTATATTTTTTCTAATGTGAAATTCCTATACTGGCTTAAGATGGCTCTTTTGTATATTTCTTGAATGCTCTTAATGCAGATCCTATCCCTACAAATAAAGCCATGCTCTTACAAATTTATGTTGCTATGAAGGCCATGCCATGGTAGTGTTCTCTTCCAAGTCTTTCTGAATACATGGTTGAAAATGGCTGCACAAAATGTTATGCTAGCATAAGCGATGTCGGTTGGCTTCCCTATGTAGTATATTTGTTTATTTATCTTGTGGTGGTGGAGTTTGGTATTTACTGGATGCATAGGGAGTTGCATGATATAAAACTTCTATACAAGTATCTTCATGCGACCCATCACATCTACAACAAGCAGAATACCCTTTCTCCATTTGCTGCTAAGTTCTTATCTACACATTCTAGTTTCCATGGTTTATAATTGCTCCCACTGGCAAGAGATTACCTTGCTTGTCTAAAAGTTTGAACCACATTGAACTATTGCCCTTTCACTATCGTGCTTGAGAATAGCAGGCCATTATGGTTGTTTTTTTATATCAAATTATAGATATATTTATTAGTAGATAGATAAATAAATAAGACAAAACTTGACAAGTTTAAGTTAGAGGAGATCCAGAATTGATCGGTTTTAGCCAATCAGTTTTTTGGGGATCTCATAATCTTTTATGATGTGAACATAGTACACTCTAGATTTGAATGCAAAACGTGCCCTGAATTTGGCATAAGTTTAACCATTATCTTTGTCTTCTTGCATATGATATTATTAATTTGCTTTGCACTGTATTTTTTTCTTGTTGAAACTAATGGTGCTGCCTAGCTCCAATTTGGACAGGTAAAGCATGCTCTAGCTTGCACGCATTTAGATAATTCGTATCTTCAGCTTCTTGGATGATTGACTAGACTGAAAGAGATTGAACAGAATTAATATTATTCCTTGATAGAAGAAAAGTGGCAAGCTTGGGGTTGTTTTGGAGCATATTTTACCATTAGTCTGGAATTATCACTGGGTTGAGTGTCTTAAACTTAAGGATACACTGCATAAATTAGTGTAGGTGAAGTTCTAGGTGTTTCTTTTTGCCTCTGGGAATGCGTATCTTGTCGAAATATGTGGAACCTGTGGATGTCAGGATTACAGTTATATGGTAAAATGTTATAATTTAATGATTTTATTTTACGTCTCTTTTGCTGCTATAATGTTGACACCTCATTAATAATAAATCCATGTTATTTTGTACTGCATACATGTTTGAGATATAAATCTGTCATGCCCTCATCTCTTATGCTTTACTTGTAAGGGCAGAAGAAAATTGAACAGATGAAAAATTGGAGAAAAGTGAGATGGAAAACATATTTTTCCTTTCCGTTCGTGTGCTTGGTAGGAAAGATGGAAAATGGAGAAAAAAATAATGTTGGTCAATTTTATAATTATGCAACACTTAGTCACACCTTTCTCATTTTCTCTCCTCCCATCTTTCCAATTTGGAATGATTTGCTTTTGTGAATAGTAGTCATCTTTCCTATTTTCTTTCCTCTCACTTTTCTCATACCTAGCACACTCGAAATTCATTTTCTTTCCACTTTTACACCCTCCTCTTTCCATCCTTCAACTTTTCCACTCTACCAAGCACACCCATAGTGTTAGAAAGAGAATGAAATTTAATCTGTCAATTACTTTTGTTACGAGGTTTGCCTATCAATATTTCAAGTAAAGTTTCTATATCATTCTATATTGTGTAGTCGAATTAACTGCTTTTAGTTTTGATATCATACACCAAGATGTGTACTAGTTAATAGCTTTCTAAAGAATGTCTGAGCTAGTCTTCCTGCAGTTAATGCATGGTTGCATCTTGTAGCATATATGTAAAGAGTAGCCTATCATGGATGTGGTGTCCTAGAGCTTTTTCCTGACCAGACTCCATTCTTTGGTCGTCTTATATTGCAGGTTCCCTTGGCTACTTTTTTAATGTACATTGAGTGGTCATTGGCCTTTCTTTCTTTCAGAACTGCTGCCTTTCTTTTCTAAAAGCTATCATAAAAAATTTGAAAATTTTGAAGAATGCTAAGCAATTTCAGTGCTCCCTTGCTTTCCTGAAACCTTTAATTGAAGAAATTTTAATCCTCAACTGAAACTATCTTTCTCTGGAGTTTGAAAAGGAGTGTATGATCATTGATATGATAGACCAAACAATGCATTGTTTACTGGAATACAATTTGAGTTAGTAATACCACTACAGAACTCCCAATTATAAGTGGTTACCTCCTCTAAAGAGAAGCCTGGTCCTTTCTCACTTCTATTTAGGTGCTTGCTTCTAAAGAATGTTTTTCTGCATCTTCTTTTTTTTTTTTATTTTATTTGATTTGGATGCACTGAAGCAACTAGGTGATAGTTGCATCAATGGCTTGCCGGTTTCTTTTGTTCAAACTGTATTTATTTAGTGTGGCAAGCTAAATTTTTGTTCCAAATAGAAGTTTCTTTGGAAGGCACACTTGGCTAACAGATTAGAAACTATTTGCATGATATACCCACTTCAGCTGAAAATTATATTCAGATTTTTGTTTCTTACTAAATGAAATAGGCTAAAAACAATGTCTTATTTCAGGTTTGGCTTTTCACCCTCTGGATGGAATACTGCAGGCAGTACCTCATGTTATAGCACTCTTCATTGTTCCAACTCATTTTACAACTCATGTTGGACTCTTTTTCCTTGAGGCCATCTGGATGGCAAACATTCATGATTGCATCCATGGCAAAATATGGCCTGCGATGGGTGCTGGCTACCACACAATTCACCACACTACATATTGCCATAATTATGGCCATTATACCATTTGGATGGATTGGATGCATGGAACCCTACGTGACCCTATTGATGATGAAGTCAAGAAGGTGATGTAATTGTCTTTGTGCTCATCTTCACATTTCCTGGTTTTCTTTTAGAAGTTTTCCTTCTTTTTCTTGTTAGTTTGTTGGTGAGGTCTGCATGTTAATTGCTTCTGAGATATGTGGTCCTTGCCTGTACATTGTGTTGGTCATAGTTTTTAAACCTTCTTGGACTAGAAACCTAGTATTGCATAAGCTGTTTAGGTGTTTATGGGAGCCTGGGATCTCCTGCATGTTTTAATGTGTTATTAGTCCTTAGCCTTTGTAGCCCAAATGGATCAGTGTAATAAACTTTTGTACAATTTGTGGGGCACAATCTAAATGGAATGTTTTTCTCCTAATTGGAGATATGTTATCCTACAAAAGTGTGCTTTGGCAATGCGTCTTTTATCTATGTTGCATCTCTCACAACATTTGAGTTAAGAAAGGAAAATGCATGAAAGTTAGAAGTATTTACTTGAATGGACATGTCAATTAGGAAAAATATGCTTGTGAAGTTTAAAAATTCTATTGCCAGCGCCCCTACATGTATGGATGAGGTGATTTGGTTGGATATTTTGTAAATATTTGAAGGCTGTTTCAATTGGTAGATTTTTCATTGATGGCTCTCAATCATCATGGTTGATCACCTTTGTCCCATATATGCAGCCCTGGTATATATCATAAGAACTAGAATAGCTAACCAGCCATATAATTTCTAGTCAGGATTGCATAATCTTAGTCTCCTGCTGGCTGAAAAATGAAAGAAAAACAAAAACAAAACTTGAAATCTGCAGGATTGACATATAAGTGGGTAACTTGGATCCAGTCATCTCCCTAGACACTTCGTCAATTGAACAAATCTTCATTTGTTTCCTTTTCACAAGAGCTTATTGCAGGAAAAAAAAAAAAAAGCTCATTATTGTCTGAATTATGGAAATCTGTCTTGTTCAAGACATTGTGAAACTGTGTAGTGATATGAACCAGGAAAGCTAGATATGAGACCTGTGAAAGTGGAGCCAGATCTTGGTACAATGAAGCAGAATGGCAATTTCCTTGGCCTACAAGCTTGGTTTCATAGTCATGTCTGAAGGAAGAGGTTTTTATGAACCTAAGCCCATTTACCAACATTAGATAAGGGAGTGAACATTGTTTATCAAGATACACGATATGCAATAAAAGCTAAAGTGCAAAATACCACGAGTGAAAGAACCAAAATTGTGTTGGCCAAAAAAAAAAAAGTCAGAGAACCAAAACTGTGAGGAGGAGCTGGTTTTGTGCTCAAGATAAACAGTAAAATTCCCAGCATAGCCAAGCTGGTTTGATGATCAAAATGCAGAAAGGAGACTGCACTATAGAGAAAAGATTATAAGTATTGAAATTTGTACTTCAAATTTTAGAATGATTATATAAACCAATTGCATTAAACTTTTAAGTTAAACTTGTTAGGAATTTTAACTCAAATAAGAAGTCCATTGCTAAAAAGTTCTTAGCAGGCAAGTTTGTTTCACAGAATTATGTTACTCTATAAATATAGAAAAGGTTCCAATTCCTATGGAGCTTTGAGTGTTTTACAGTATTATAATTAATCTCTTGGAAGTTTGAGATGAATAGATTCTTGAAATATATTCAAGTTTAAGGAGGATATCCAAAATTTGCAAATAGGCTACTGAAACATTTAGCATCACGAGCAGAGTAACATATTGAAGACTGAAACCAGATATTTTATAGCCATACTGAACATGGTTTAAAGAGTTCGCTAGCTGGGATTAATTACATAGATAATTTATAGCTAACACCAAATGATTCACAGGTATCCATAAGATTAGATCGTGTGAATAATGATGTTGCCATGGAGTTTTCAGGTGCTCGTGGGGGAGAAAACAGGAAAGGTGTAGGTGGAATTGGCAGAGATTCAATGCTTCCTTGTAACATCTCCATGGCCCTAGTCATTGATGGTCGATCCGATGGATTACTTTGAATGCACCACAAGCTCACTATGATCATTTTTCTAGTTAATTCTTCATTTTCAGCTGTCATTCCTTGAAGATTCAACTCTGCTCCTTGTTTGAGACGATCATAAATCCATAAAGGAAAATTCGCATCACTAGCCCGACTATGAACATTTTCTTTTTCTCCAACCATTTCAAGGACCATCATCCCATAACTATAAACGTCAGACTTGTGAGAGACTGCTCCAAAGCTTCGGCAAAATACCTCGGGAGCAATGTAACCAATGGTTCCTCTAGCACTTATCGTAGAAAGAATGCTGTCCTTCCGCTCACATAATTTAGCAAGACCGAAATCTGAAATTTTGGGACAAAAGCTCTCATCTAGAAGGATGTTGTGAGGTTTTATGTCAAAGTGTAAAATCCTAGTGGTACAACCTTGATGCAAGTACTCCAATCCTCTAGCAATGCCAATTGCGATGTCATACAATGTTTTCAGCTCTAGTTGATGGCAATTATCCGGAGATGCTCGATTACAGAGGAACTTATCCAAAGAGCCATTGGGCATGAATTCGTACATTAGAGCTCTTATTGAGCCTTCATAGCAGAAACCGAGGAACGGCACTATATTGACATGGGAGGTTCTGCTAATGCTGGCCACTTCATTAATAAATTCCTCTCCATCCCCCTTGGATTCACTTAGGACTTTTACTGCAACAAGTCGGCCATCAGGTAATTTACCTTTATATACTGTGCCGAATCCCCCTTGACCTAGTTCGTCCTTGAATGACTTGGTTATTTTCTTGATGTCTGAATAAGAATATCGCTTTGGAGCAAGCTCAGAACCATACTGCAAAATAAATGCCTCAATCCTTTTCCATTGCTTCCTTTTGCCTCGTTGGAAATTCATTAACATTCCTCTTGACAATGATTCTCTCTTAAGCCTGAAAGCAACCACCATAACAATGAATACCAAAATAGCAGCTCCAGCCACTGCGAAGCCTGTTTCAGAGAATGATCACTCAACTACGTTAGAAACATTACTTGCTATTCATTCTTCCAATTGGATTGAAATTAAGTAAATAGAATTTTTATTAAACGAGTTCAGTATGGTACATACCTATGGTTAATTTAAACTTTGAACTGAAACCATTTGATGAACCTGTAACCACAAAAGAAAAGGAAATGTTGCAACGAAAAACCATGGAGGTGAAAAAAGGCAAAATGGCAATGGTCAATACTCAATAGAATTACAGTCATTAAGCTAAGCAAATGCCTAATCATGAAGAAAAATTATTGTCATTAAACTTGACTGATTCTGAACACAGATGATTGACATGTTCACTTTGATGTGGCACATAAACTCCAATGTACATTATTAATCTCATTTTTTTGTTTTGTTGGTAATCATACCTGAGAGGGAATTGTTTCCACTCCATTGCAACCCAAAGCCATTCTCAAGGGCCATAACCAGAGTTTCTCGGCTTGGGTTGCGCTCCAAAACCTGTAATATTGAAGCAAATGCTGGAAGAAGAACACTGCTATGACACGATCTCAATGCATCCTTTGCTTCAGCTGAGAGGTTGGTAAAGGCAGATGTGACCACAAAGTAGGCTATGATCTGAGTTCCATTCATGGTACAACTGAACTGATGATCAACAAGCCCTACAGTCTGATTTGCATTCGATGAACAATCATAATAGAGTGTTATGTTTCTGGTATTATAAAGAGACTGGAAAGGGCTGAGATTCAAAGAGGTATTAACAAGGTGCTGGGGACAAAGCAGCCCATCCGACCCACTAATGGGAGCAATAGTGAGAGTACGAAGGGACATATTGAAGACAAGAACTTGGTAACTTTGTGAACTGATTGTAATCATGGGATTACCACCCTCACAGTATAACTCAAATCCCGGTTCACCACAATAATCTGGGCTTCCCCGTTGCCGAAAAGGATAACTGAGATCTTGGATGATTCCACATCGAAAAGGTTTGTTGCATTCTGGATCATTCTTATGGTCAATGCTGCACAAACACACCAGAACTTGGATGGACAAAAAGACTGTGAGTAGTCCAATAAAGCGGAAAGATCCTGAAACAGCGAGACATATTATTATGTTAATTTTTTTGTAGTTTTGAAACAAATTAAAAGCCAAAAAGTAAGTGAAAACACAAAACCCCAACAAAATAGGAAACCCAGAACACTAAAATAGAAAACAATACAAAGCCTGCAGCATTCCAAACTCAAACCCTACTATTAAGAAATCTGCCAGTGCCAAAAAGCCATGCTCCTCTTAATTTCTTTTACATAAAAGACCACAGCCTAAAGATATGGAAAGGGTTGAGAGTGCTAGGATTTAAAGCAGAGATGCTGAATGCCACTTAAGGTAGCTGAATGATCCATCTGAGCTAGCTCGGGTTCAAAGAGCCCTGCTTTACCAGAACAAGACCTAGACTAATAGCCAAAGAGAACCTAAAAGGGTAAATGGCAAATCAACAAACTCAATACAAGCAAAGCCTAGACAAGAACCGAACGAGAGCAAGAAATTACAGCAGGCCAGTGATATCCAAAATTGAGCACAGCTACCTCTTTCCAAGAATCAAAATCCATGGAGCAAACCCCAAACCAAACCAAACCCATCAATAAATCAACCCAAGGAATAAAGAGACAAGGACATAACTTAAATAGCAAGAATTTATGACTTAATAATAGTCAAGAATCAAGAAACCAGCTATGGATCAACGCCTTTGACTTAAACATATTCCAAATAGAAAAAAAGAGAAAGAAATAGACAGGGGAAGCCAAGGATACAACTCCTAAAGTATTAATGGATTCAAAAATTCATACCAGTTATTGTCAGAAGACGAGAAAGGCCCACAAGGGCTGCCATTAGTGCTAGCAAGGCAATCCCAGAGCACTCAAGTTGTTGTCGATGATACAGAAATGCTCACAAACTTGATCCTATCAACGATTAAGAAAGGAAAAACTGAGTAAATCTCCCAATCTCCTCTGCCTAGGTGTAGCTGCACCAATAAGCAAGAAAAATAAGGAATTAAAATATCCTAGTCTACAGTATAGGAACCAAAAATTAGAAGCAAGTCCTCGACTACTAGTTCGGTGCGTCAAAGTCAAAATAAATATATGCCTAAACCAACCACTCCTTTCATGGATAAAAAAACTGGAAATTTATGGCGTGACGATGTGATAAAAAAAATGTAAGTGATAATGATATAATATTTTAACAAAAAATATATATAAATTTAATAAAAAATATATTTCGTAAGTTTTAGTATAAATATATAAATTATTAATATTTTACATAGATAAATACATAAATTGTAAATTCATTCAAATTATATTATATTATAAGAGCAACTCATCTAGATTTTTCAACCAACCCCAGTTACAATCTCACAGAAAATGAAGAAGAATCAGTACACAAGAAAAACAAAAAAGCAGGGTTGAAGAAACTAACATTGACGTATGTATGAACCTTTTTTGAAGCAACCAAGATACATTGGCATTACCGTTTTTGCCACAAAAGTTGAACAAAAACGGAACAGGATAAGGAACAAGTTCTAAAAAAACGTTGAAGCGAGCAGCCAAAATAGAAGCTTCGGACTCCAAAAGCTGAAACTACTTAGTCGCAAAGAAAAAGCAAATGAAGAAAATAATAACCAAAAGCCCCACATGGCCAAATCAAAAGTCAAAACTGTGGACTAATTGGCACCATAAAATTGACTCTCCTAAGGGAATGACAAAAAAGCAGCCGAGTGGACTTGTTCGATCTCCATAGACCCCAAAGCCAACTTGCAAGAAAACCAACCGAATTGCCCATAGAAAACCAATGCAACTAGGAAAAAAAAAAGTGGCAATTATAAATCACGAAGCTAGAATCGACTGATTAAATCATGGACATTTCACCAAATTTATTCTTTAAAGATTAAAAACAATGAAACTAACTATTGAAAGTCCCTTAGATTGACTTGTCATGGTGGGATAATCCTAATGCATTATTACTATTATGTCATTGTTATTCTAGGCAGTCTGGAAAGGGCTGAGATCCAAGGAGCTTGCGGCGGACTTTGATGGACGTATTGAACTCGGTAAATTCGTGACCGGATTGGAGATTGTAATCATGGGTTTTGACTCCAATCCAAGCTGACGCTGTGTTACCTCATGGTCGAAAAGAATAGCCAATATTTTCAATGATCCCAGTTTGAAAAGGTTCGTTGCGTTCTGCAAATTTCTTATGGTCACTGCTCCATCATGAACGAGCTCGGGGTTCAAATTATGTCATAAATGCTTATAATTTTTTAAAATTTAAATTTTAGTTATTATATTGTAATTTATATAAATTTAATTTTTATATCATTTTAATTTGATAATCTTAATTTAGTTATCAATTTTATTAATTTTTTGTTATTTAAAATATTAATGTGATATCTTGAATAAATAAAATCTGTTATTATATTATATAACTAATTTTTATAATCATATAAAATTTAAAATTTAATTTTTGTATTCAGTATGAAATTTAAAATTTAAATTTTTTAATATAAAAATATTTTGAATTTTTTTTATAACTTTTTAGCTTTTTAAAATTATTAAATAAATTTTTTATCATTTTAATTTTTTAAAATTTCATTTTGGAAAATTTTTTCCTTTTTTTTCAAAATTTAATATTTTTATTTAAACAAAATATTTAATTTTAATATTTTTAATATTTTGAAGTTTTTACAAATTTTTTCATATTTTTATTTTTTTATACAAATTTTTATAATATTTTATGTTTTTAAAACGTATTTATAAAATTTAACATTTTTTACTTGTTTTTTACCCTATACAAGTGAAGAATAAAATCAAAATTAGAAACTATTCGTGTTTCTTTATTTCTCTATTTTATTCAGATTTTATGCTCTTTCATTTTAAATATATCAAACGGAATAAATTCAAAAGATCCACATCTTCTTTATATTTTATTTATTTATTTATTTAAATATTAAAAAATATAGAAAATTTTTAGAAAAATAAAAAAATATAAAAAATTTATAGAAATTCTAAGAAGTTAAAAACAAAAAAATTAAATATTTTGATTAAATAAAATGATAAATTTTGAAAAAATAAAAAAATTCAAAAAATGATTTTATTTAAAAAATTCAATTTAAAATTTCTAAATTTATAATATTAAAAATTATAAAATACAAAACATTCAAAAAATGAAATTAAAAAAATTAAAATATTGAAAAAAAATAAATTTAACCTTTTTAAAAGACTAAAAATTCTAAAAAAATTCAAAATATTTTTTATAAAAAGACTAAATTTCAAATTTCATACGAATATAAGAATTAAATTTTAAATTTCATATAAATATAAAAATTATTTGTATAATTTAACAATTAATTTCATTCAAATAAATTATTATGCCAGCAAGTGAATACCACATCAATAAAGTCAACGCTCTTATCATTAATTCAATGGCTAAGCTAACATATTTAATTGTAAATTTTGACAAAATTAATTATTAACTAAGATTATTAAATTAAAATAATATAAAAACTAAATTTATATAAATTATAATACATAAATTAAATTTTAAATTTTTGTAAAATTTAAAAACCTCTTTCATAATTTGATCAAGCTTGAGCGGACAACAAGATTGTCGCTAGTGGAACAAAGGACAAATTTCCCAACTTCCTTTATACATTTATTATTTATTTATTCCCAAGGCCTTTTATTTTAAAAATTGATATATCACATTTCATAAGAATATATATATATATATATTCTTATGAAATGTGATATATCAATTTATATTACAGATTGGTGCTTAAGGCTAATTGTCATCCATTAGCCCTTGTCAATTCCTCACCGATTTAAGCACTATTGCTGCAGAATTGAGACCAGATGAACGAAATATTGACTAGATGAAGCAGATCTGTGTTTCCTTTACTTCATGGAGCCTTAAAATCCCACAAATATTGTCTTAGTTTGATTTTTAAAAGTAAAAAAAAAAAAAAAAAAAAAAAAAAAACTTTTATTTCATTTTAAAGTGTACTAGGTTTTTATGCCTGTAATTTGTATGGTTAATTTTGTCACAATAAATGTACATATGAAATTGTCAATATAATTTCAAGATTTGTACCAACAAAAATATAATAATTTATTCATTAAAATGTATAATAATTTGTTTTTTTAGTATATAAAATTAAAATATGAAAAATTTAAACTAAGTTATCTATAAAAATATACCATTAAAAACCTCTTCATAAACAATGTTTTTTTTTATATGATATTTAATCCTATCATCATCTTCTAAAGTCACAATTTTTAACCCTCTAATGATGAAGTTACACGAGAAAGACTCACGTACAATTGGCCATGAATTAAAACAGGTTTTGACAAATAGAGACCAACATATTTCAATGATTGTCCCTGACTTTTATTAATTATCATTGCATAGCCATGGCTTTAATGGATATTGCCTTCGTTTTAGAACAAATGGCCATCTTGTTTTTTCTTAGAAGTCTTCAATATCCTTGAAATTAATACTTTGGATCCTATATTGATTCCAGACATTAGTTTACCTTCAACTAGTCAATTACCCAGTTGAGTAATAATTAAACATGAACCATTACACATTCCCAAGCTTGGATTCATATTCCTTAATAGCATAACAGGCATACCAATCTTAGAAAAATCCAAACTATTAAGGAATTCAGTCAGATACATATCATTTTGTTCTTCATTTTCCGTAGAACCCTTGCATATCTCATCACTGCTTTTGTAAATTCTCATTTCACCTTCCGATAAATTTATCATACATTCATTAATCTCATGCAATTTCATTAAAAGGAGTGAGAATTATCCTTTAAAAAAGATAGTTTCCATCATTTTGTCTCTCACAAAAATCCGAATAAGTAGCGTCAATTATTGCATCTATTGGTCTTCCATTTGTGTTTACAATAAATTCTTTTGGAATTTCAATCCAACATGGATTAAGTTCTTCATGTCTAGAAATTGCTTGTTCTTCATGTCTACAAATTGCTTGTTCTTTGCCCTTTCCAATGTTTAATAACCAACAATTAAATCTAACATTCTCTTCACCCATATTACCATTATCATCATAATCTGATACTTGCATGCTAGTTTTCAAAGTGAATATAATGCAATTTCTTCATAAGTATTGTAGACACTCAATTTGGTACAGGCTCAGATTAATTGAGCCTGGTCCAAATAGGTATTATGAGTTTATTTTCTTTTTTTAATTTAATTTAATTATTTTTTATTATTATGATTATTATGATTATTATTATTTATCTATTATTATTTTATTATGATTATTTTCTTTTCATTATTTGTTAATATATTTTTTTTTTCTTGATCAAATTTTGACTGAGATTAGGATTAGGATCAGAAAAAGATTACAATGAATTTGGACGCGAATTTGGAGGCTGACAGAGTTAGGATTGGATTCAAAGTTTGAATCCTAATCCCAGAGGGAATTAGGATTGATCAGAAGAGTTTCTGATCAATCCTTATAAATAGGTGTTGAAATAGAACCCACAAAACAAAAAAAAACACAAAAGGGAGAGGAAACAGAAACAAGATTGTGTTTAGAATTTTTTTAAAAAATTTTTCAAATTTTTGGAGTTTTTTTTCTAGAAATTTTTCAGAATCTGGTAATATTTTTCGACTAACTTTGAATTTTTCGACGAGTTTTTCGGCTAACTTTGAAGTTTTCGACATCCTTTCTAGATTTCGATAGAACATTCAACCAAAATCTGGGTTTGTTTAGAGAGAAGCAAGAGAAAAGAAGGGAAGAGAGAGAAAAAGAAAAGGAAAATTTGAAGAAAATCGAGTCTCAACTTTATATACGCTCCTCAAAACCACGTTGTTTTTGCGTTAGTAAACCCATAGGATCCGTGCATTTTGCCAAGATCCGACCCGATCCATAGCGCACGCGATCTAGTGACCCGTTTCTCTGCTTGGGTTCGAGCCTAGCTGAGTCGAGCCATTTTTCTGTCAAGCCACACATCCGAGCTGTCTTTCTTCTTGGAGCCAAGCCGAGCCATTTTTCAGCCAAGCCGATTCGAATTTTTTTTTGGTATTTTTTTGTTTATTTATTTTATTTATGTGTTTGTTTGTTTTTAAGAGTATTTTTGCATTAATAAATTAAAAAAAATAAAAAAAAGTATAAAATAATTTTTTTAAAAAAAATATATTTTTGAAGGAGAGTTGAAAGTATCAATTTCTTTTGAAAATAAAAAGGTTTAATATATATATATATATATATTTAGGAAAAAATTGAAAGTATCAATTTTTCTTAGAATAAAAGACTTTCAAATGCTTTAAGGAAAAGTTGAAAGCATCAATTTTTCTTACATAAAAGCAAATTAGTTTTTTTAAAGGAAAAGGATTTATACCTAAAGTTAAATTTTTTTTATTTCTTTTCTTTCTTGAAATTTTTATGTTAAATAATCTGACGATAGAGTCTCTGCAAATGAAATAGTAGTTTTCTTGCATACTCTTGAGGTGAGGGGATTTTCTTAATTTTCTGCCAAAAGTATTTGAGTTAATTAAGAATAATTTCAATAATTAATTACTTGGTAAAATTGTTAAGACTTATTGGATAACACGAATTTAAGTTGGTACCATCTTTCGATGGGCGTTGTGAGGGTGCTATAACCTTCCTCACTTGTAATCGAACTCCTGAATCCTATTCTGGTTAGTAGACTTGAACCTATTCTTTTAGGGATCCTTACGCTTAAATGTTCCTTAAAAGGATAGATTCTTTAGGTGACCAATCACATTTAAACAAAAAGATTGGTGACGACTCCTTAAGTCAATATCTAACGATAGATCCCCAAATCTAAACGTTATGATAGTTTGATGACTCCACTAAAGAAAGCTGAGAGTCAGGCCAACAAATAAATTTGTGTTATCTAAAAGCCTAATAAAATTGAACCTTTTGTATAGATTTATATTTATTTACTTTGTTAATTCTATCATTCATATGTATGTGCATAACATGGGCTTTATACCCAAGCTTCGTCCCTCTAGGATGGAGTAAAATACCTATTGCTTTCGTGAGGTTTTAATGCCTCTGCAGTGGCGAGCAAAATACTCCTACTCAAATTGAACATTTTTCACTTGTAGCCTGTAATGGGTGAGGATTGGGGTACCTTACTAGTCTGTGATGGATAATGATGTAAGGAGCAATTTGGAAACCTTTAAACTTTAGCCTTAAATCACATATAGTGAACCTTAGAAGTGCCTAACCTTAAGATAGAGCCATTTCTACCCAATGATAGATATACTCTAAAACTAGGACACTAAAGGGTGTTTATCTAATCATTTTGATTGTCTGACTTTATGCGTCATTTTTATTACCATATATAACATTATGCATCTACATCACTTTCATTTTATCTATGAAACTAACCATGTTGTTTGTCTGATTTTATGCATCTGCATTATTTTCATGATCATATTTTAACACAATCATTTTCATCCATTTCATATTAGATTTCATCCATAAAAATATACATTTCATTCGTGTATCAACGTATCATACATAAAGCATAACTTAGCATTTCTAATCATAATTGTGGAGCTAAAGGTTCAAGGATAGCTTCACCAAGCAACCTCACTCACCAATACAATATAAGAGCTTGAGCCAGACAAATGAAACAAAGAAATTTCAATCGTCTCGAGATGATAGAGAAAGCTCAAGAGAAGCTAGAGGGGGAGTTGAATAGAATTCTAGAAGCCTTAAACAAGTTAAACAATAGGAAGGTTATAGAGGAGAATACTAGTCAACAAGATCATCCATCACAAGAAATGACTGATCCCTTATACCCATCTAGGTTTGGTCCACCTTAAGCTTAACCTACACAAAAGACCCCACCTCAACAATTTACATATCTTACATATCCTAGAATGCCATTTGCCTCTAATCTAGGGCATTATCATAGCTATATAAATCTTATCTTTACTAAAAAGGTAGTAGAACCAATCCAAGTTCTTGATCTAGATGACTTAAAAAAGAAAGAAAAAGAAAAGACAAAGTTGATGGAATCTCAAGAAGATTCAAAGATTAGTATGCTTGAACAAAGGTTACAAACAGTGAAAATAATGGGTTTTTATGGTTCTATCGATGCTACTAGACTCTATTTAGTCCCGAATATGGTTATCCTTTCGAAGTTTAAAGTACCAGAGTTTGAGAAATATGATGGTACAAAGTATCCGAAGACTCACATTACTATGTACTATCAAAAAATGGTTGCCTATGCCAATAATGAAATGCTCTTGATGCACATCTTTCAAGACAACCTCACTGGCTCTGCTGCTAGGTGATATATCCAATTGGACAGGAATCGTATTCGTTCTTGGAGTGATATGACCCATGATTTTATCAATCAATATCGATATATCATAGACTTAGCTTCTGATCATTTTTTCTTGCAACATATGAAAAAAAAATGTGACTGAATCATTCAAAGAATTTGTCCAGAGGTGGAGGGACATGGCTACTCAAGTGTAATCTCTTTCGACTAAAAAAGAGACCACCGTGTTGTTTGTCAAAACTTAAAAATTTTTTTATTATGAAATTATGATAGAGAATGCCACAAAATTTCGTTGACATGGTGATCTTAGGTGAAATCATTGAGAATGCCATTAAAAATGGCAAGCTAAAAGAAAAAAAAATCAAGAAGACATCCGAGAAGAAAGAGACTGAAGCTCAAGCTGTAGGCTTTGACAGATAGTTTAAGGGGTACCAACCTTATCCACAAGGTTACTCTCCATACTACCCTGCTGTGAACAATACCTTATCCTACCTATTTCAGTCAGCTCCATAACCATCTTATCCATTGTCATGCCAGTCTATTTTTAGCCCTCAAACTCCCATATACAGCCTTAATATTCAACCTTCCACAAGGCTCCAGACTCATCCTGCTAACCTGACAAATGATTTACGAGAGCAACGAATTACCCGAGAAAAATTCATATTCGATCCAATCTCCATGACTTATACGGAGTTATGTTGAGAGCTCTATAGTAACCATTTGATTACCCCCAATCGTGTGGAGCCACTCAAGCTACCTTACCCTAAGTGGTATAATCCCACAGCTCACTGTGACTATCACTATAGAATTACTGGCCATTCTACTAAAAATTGCATTGCTTTAAAGCATAATGTGCAATGATTAATCAAGGTTAAAATGGTAAGTTTTGATCAAAGAAGAGCAACAACACCTAATGTTAGTGGCAATCCATTGCCAAATCACAATGTCAATGCTCTGAGTGAAAATCAAGAACACGTTGGTCAAAAAAAGCCCGGAGAGTTACAATGAATCGAGGGGCAAGATGTCAATAAAGATCCTTTACTTGATTGCATAGGGGCATAATTTTCAAAAATAAAGATAAGGCTGATTAGAAATTTCTTATCATTTTAAGATTTCTTTTAGAGTAATGTTAGGTTTCTTTTAAGTAGTAGGATTTCATTTGTTACATTTCAATAAAAGGTAATTTAATACATTTCATTACATTTTTTTTTCATTCAACCATTGTTCCATACTTTGTCACCTTTCATAACTTTTTATTCTCATTCCTATTCTTAATGCTGAATGTTTAAACAATGATGCTAAAAATAATTCTGGAATTTAATTTTGAAAACTCATTCACATTGATTTGAGGAGATTATTTAAGCAAAAAAAAAGTTACTAACAGATATGAGATGGGTATATGAGCTTGTTTTTGTTCAATAGATGATCTTTAAAGAAAGCATTCACATTTGAGATGAAAAATGACCATTTTTCTTTTACCACTTGAAAAATCATTCATTGCTACCCTTTTGAGCCTACTATGATTTTTTTTCTAAAAGAACCCCGAACAAGGATCATCCTTCATATTGGGGGATAATTTTTTAGAAAGAAAAGAGCCTAAAGATAAAAAAAGGAAGCAAAAAGAAAAAAAAAGAGCAAAGAAAAATGTCACACCTGATTTGGGGCAAAGTAGTGTGAATCTTTTTATAA